>NW_022196911.1:9022557-9026122 GCF_008632895.1 Mastomys coucha | reverse complement strand
TGTGACTAATCGTAAACAGGCTTCGTTTTGTTTAGAGAGACTCCATAGCATTTTCCTGCAATGTGAGGCCCTGGAAAGCCAGAACCGGGCCAGCACCAAAAGAAAGATGTACTAAGTCATAGAGTGTCTCAACCCTTTGATACCCACTGACACACCCGCTTCATCATTTTCAGCTCTGCTCTCATCTCCATCATCCCAGAACTGTCACAGGAGGGCAGCTGTGTGTGTACTCTGTGCTGGGGGAAGGGACTAATCAGACCTCCAGTATGCTACTACCATTCGCCTCTAAACTCTGTCACAGACAGTCCCACCTACCTTTGTGTCCCCAGCTCTGGAACCATGCTGGGCCTAAAGGCGGGTCCTTGCATGGACTGGTCAGTTTGAGGTTTGTGTTTCTAGGAGATAAACTCTCATGTCATGGGTGGGATTTGAGGCTGAGCTGTCAGTTGCCTTGCTTGTCCTCTGGTGTGATCATGCTAGCCTGACCCCAGGGCAGGGAGGCCCCCCTCAGACTTTGGTCTCGGCTACTTGTCTCTAGTTTGTACGAAAGGCACATGCTAGAATGCTGAAGAGCGGCCCTTTGACCTGCTTCTTTTGACAAACATCTCACCCATTTCAAAGATTCACTGAAAAGACTTTATTTATTTATTTATTTATTTATTTATTTATTTATTTATTGTTTGGGTTTTTTTGAGACAGGGTTTCTCTGTATAGCCCTGGCTGTCCTGGAACTCACTCTGTAGACCAGGCTGGCCTCGAACTAAGAAATCCGCCTGCCTCTGCCTCCCAAGTGCTGGAACTAAAGGCATGCGCCACCACTGCCCGGCCATTTATTTATTTTTTTTAAATGAAAAATTTTAATTAGAAACTTTAAGAACAAAATGAAGAGAAGCTCCTGATCACTAAACTACAGTAATTAAAATTTTTTAATTGTATTTATTTATTGTACGTGTGGTGTGCATATGAGCACATATGACTTGGTGTGTGTGTGTGTGTGTGTGTGTGTGTGTGTGTGTGTAGGTCAGAGGATAATGCATAGGATTCTTTTCTCCCTTTTGCCTGTGTGGTCCTATCTCAGGTCACTAAGCTCCTTTACCCATTGAGCCAGGCATCTTGCCAGCTTTCATTTTTACATATTTAACTGCAATAACCGCCATGGGCTAGACCCAAAGGACTCACCAATAAGCCTTCAGGAGTCGTTTTATGTTTGAACCTAGTAAGGTATTAATACAAACACAGCCTTGAGCAGGGGTCACCTGCTGAGTGTCCTCAGCCTTGAGCAAGTTTCTGCTAGACCCTCGGGGTTTGAGGTTAGAAGACAGGAAGCCACGGTTCTAACCTGCCAGCCAGACACTGGTTTGCATTTTCCACTTGGCAGGCTGCTGTTTTGGACCCAGAAGGGGTCTCATGTGCAGTCTGGTAGTGAGGTGAATTAAAAGTCATCAAATTTGGGGGGTTAAGATGCCCCGAGCCCTGTGCTATTTAAAGCAGTTCTTTGTATGGCCATCTGGTCAACACGCTGCACTGTCTTGGTTGGAGATGCTAAATTCTGGCTCGGAAAATGGCTGTGTTCCCCATCACCCAAGAGATGGGTGATGTCTACCCTAGCTGGGTGGGGCTCCCAATGGTAATGAACTTCTCAATCCTCACGCCCCCATACATCCTTAGATTTCACATCTCCACCCCCTTTTCTTACCTCCAAAAACATTTCCAGAACTTTTCAATTGTAGGATGTACATACTGTGATCTAAAAACTGGCCATAGTAGACACGTCAGCACCTGGTGGACATGGGTCACCCTATATTAATTTTAGCTTTTCCTAGATATATTTACGTCTTACTGCCATAATAATTTCCAGGATGTCAGTCATGAATGAGTTAAACTTGCAAAGTCTCTTAGCATAGCGCCCCCCCCATCCATCTATCCATCTCCTGTTTAGTGTAACGTGAGAATTTTATATGGGGTGGATATTAATGGCTGGAAATTAAGGCTTGACTAATCTGATTTGTAATTGGCCAGCCAGAGAGTGAGCATTTTCAGCTCTGTGGACCACATCGTCTGTATGACTACCATTCAGCCCATGATAGCAGCTGGATTGCTCCTACATTCAGATGAATGCTTACCCTGGACCAATACAACTGTGTGGATACTGGTGGGCATCAGAGTGGCCCTTGTACTCTGGTTTGCAGCCTTAAATATTGTCAGAGGTGTAGTATACACTGTAGTCAATGAATGCTTTTACTGTGGGACATTGAAGTGACTCTTGGTGACGAAGGACAGTGACGGGAATACAGACTCTTAAGTCACCTCTAGCTGAACCCCTAGATTCCCACAACCCACTAGGGCAGCCTTCTGTACCAGCTACCAAAGGCCAAGTGCTAACACCCACTTGTGTCTCATAGGAGTACCATGAACAGGAAGTGCACCCAAGAATGCAGCTATGATTGGCTGGGTTAGACTGACCACCCACCCAGTCCAGTAGCTTCCGTGTTAGACCCAATAGCATCTCTGTGGGTGGCAGTGTGGGTTATCCTGTAATTCCTGAGCCTGCCACATGTAATTTTTGCAAGATCCAGTACATAGAATCTTTAATAAGTTTTAACTTCCAGAAAGAAGAGCTTAATTTACCAGTGGAGTCTTTGTGTTTGGAACTGTTTGCTCCCATCGTAGAAGAAACTAAGGACCCACAGGAATGTCCTCCCCTGTCACCTGGAGTCTGAAGTCTAGTGTGGACACAGAGCAGTAGGTTTCCAGGGAGGACTATGACCCCAACGATTGTTTGGTTTCCAGGGTGACAGGCACAAGAGCAAGATCTTCTCTAGAGTCAGGCAGTTCATTCCCTCATCTGAGACTTTAAGGTTATTCCATGCTGAGAAAAAAAGCTGGGTGTAGATGTGGGTGAGGCCTCCTCAGAAGTTTACCTCAGGGCCCCAAGCAGGGTAGAAATGCTGCCAGTACGGTCTTAGCCATGAAGATACCGAGTAGAAGACAGGAAGAGGGGAGAAAAGGAAGGGGGCGATGTGAAAACGCCTGCTCCCTGCTCCAGGCATCGAAGGCTTACGAACTTGATTGACAGCTGTCAAAAGTGTTCAGCTGCCTGCAACTATCCACACTGCCAATGTGGGTGGGCATCCATCTCAAGAGTCAGGGAACATCTCAGTCAATTCCATAGTGGAGGGCCAAAATATGAACGGTGGCAGTGGTCAGGGTACTAAGTGGGGAAAGGGCTTGCCATGCAAGTGAGGGAACCTGAGTTTGGATCCCCCTAACTTCCATATAGCTCAAGACACATAGTGGGAGTGTCTATAATTCTACTGCTCCTACGGGCAAGTGAGTGAGTGGTGGAGACTGGAGAATTCCCAGACACCCAGGCCATCTAACCTGGCATATGTAACCATAAACAACAAGGACAGATACCTGAAGTTGTTCCTTGGCTTCCACATGTGTATCATGGCACTTGTCTGCGTTCACACACATGAATGTGCTCTCTCCCTTTCCCTGCCTCCCCTCCTGCCTCTGATGCACAGAGAGAGAGAGAGAGAGAGAGAGAGAGAGAGAGAGAGAG
>NW_022196911.1:9006778-9021916 GCF_008632895.1 Mastomys coucha | reverse complement strand
AAAAAAAAAAAGAGAGAGAAAGGAAGACAATACAAATCCAGCAAGATAAAAGTCATTTTGCATCTCCCTGACTTCTTACCCCATTAGATCCCAAGTTGCCCCCCCACCCCCGCCCCATGTCCATACAGTGTGGTCATGGACAGTTGCTGGGCATGAACCACAGCTACCCTGGCCTGAGGAGTTTGGTTGTTTCCAGCCTCAGAGATGAGTAGCAAAGATGAATAAGAGCATCCATTTGAGCCAAGTTGACTTCCCAGCCTCTTCTGCTCCCCAATGCCAGTTATGGGGCCCCTCAAACTCTGCTGGCCTCTACTCGATAGTCTGTTACATCATGAATATTGCTGGCCTTGCCTGTACAGGCTCAGTGGCTTTGCTGATGGGTTGATCTGTGGTCTGGCATTCTACAGACTTGCCAGACAGAACTTCAGGATGGGCTTGGTGAACACACAGATGTCAATCATGTAGGAGGGGCTGTGGTCCATGAGAGTATCCTCAAGCCTCTATGAATGTTCGCAGACCCCTGTCTGTGACGCAGTCCACCCAACGATGAGCATGACCTTACCACAGGTCTGTGCAATGGGAAAGAGGATGGACTCCGACCCCAAAGACTTTTTAGCCTTTGTAACTTTTGGTATGATTGGCCATTCCTTCCCCCTAAGAACTCCAAGAGCCATGTCTCCTTCACAGATGCCCTGAGGTTCTTCCTCTATTTCAGAACTCCAAAGTCCTGGCCAAGAAAGAACTGGCTTATGTCCCAATCATTGGCTGGATGTGGTACTTTGTGGAAATGATCTTCTGCACACGCAAGTGGGAGCAAGATCGGCAGACAGTTGCCAAGAGCCTGCTGCACCTCCGGGACTACCCAGAGAAGTATCTGGTATGTAGGCATAGGAGCAATGTGCTGCCTGGCTCCTGTGGAATTATATGTGGCTACCACACGTAGGGGCCACTTCAGGACTCTGGGTGACCACAGAACTGTGACCTGGAATGACATGAGACCTGAGGACTTTGCGGGGCATGAGGCCACTCTGGGACTGACCTGGCATCAAGTGTGACTATGAACTTCTTTGGGACTATGGCCTCTGGTTGAGCTTGGGGTGAACCAAGCTCAACCAGAGCTTGTGTGACCCGGGGATTCTCCTGTGTGACCATCATCCTTTGCTTTCCAGTTCCTGATCCACTGTGAGGGCACAAGATTCACAGAGAAGAAACACCAAATCAGCATGCAGGTGGCCCAAGCCAAGGGGCTGCCCAGCCTCAAGCACCATCTGCTGCCACGCACCAAGGGCTTTGCTATCACCGTGAAGTGCTTGCGAGATGTTGGTAAGGGTGCTAGCTACACAGGGGATCTTTGAGGCTAGATGGGACCTGGGACAAGAGGCAGGCGCAGGTCTGGCTGGGCACCTCACTTTTCTACATCCTAGTAAATACTTCCCTCTGCTGGTCAGTGGCGGCACTGCACTGTGCGTGCAGAAAGTGCAGGATCCCTGGAGGAGCCCTGAGATGGCCTGGTTGGTACGGAGCTGCACTCTTTGAGGCCATCTCTTGCTTGTCTCTTGCTGACAACCATGGGAAGATGATCTGACCTGTACTCTACGGCAGCTGACCCATGAGTCTGGAGTCTCTTGCCAGATAAAAAACAGAAGGCGGCAGTAAACAGTTGCCCCTGGCATTCTGACATGACTTCCCGCATTTACTTTTTAACCTTCCCCTTCAGTTTAAAACACATTCCTTGTTTTCCTACATAACCCCTTTCTCTCACATCCCTACTCCCTGGGCCTTCAGCTCCAAAAGAGGCTTGACTTTGTACCTGGGCTGGATAGGATTTGAACCTGCTTCAAGTGTGAAGGCATTACAGAGCTGGGCAGGCCTTCCTAGGACTTCATGTATTAGGCGTGCCAAGAAAATGGTTTATCCCAGAGGAAGAGATGGGCCAAGCTGGCCAGGCTCTGTTGCCAGAGACAGGTCAGATGTGGCTTCTGGCTCCATGCTTCTAGCTTCTATAGCCTTGTCTTTATGTCTTGTGAGGGGGGCTTCCTTAGCCCCATGTAAAAGATTTAGCCAGGGCTCCAAGGACATCAACAGGTTAAATATCTTTTGGACTAGTGCCCACCTTAGGCATCAGAGCCCACCAATGACAGGGAGAGTGGTTGGGCCTTTAAGGGCCTCTAGATACTTCTGCTTACCCATTGGGAAAGATAGTAGACCTACAGACCTGTAGTGGGGCTAGGCATCAGGGGAAAGGAATAGGATGATGGTGATTTTTATCACATTTGAATCCTTGTTCTTCATATTTCCAAGTGATCCAGGGATGGTTTACAATTTCTGTTGATTCCCCCACTACTTTTACTAATATTAATTGTAGACAGGTAAAGCTGTCAGGCCAGAGTCAGGATCACATCATCATTAGTTTAGTGGGCTATACTATATAGTACGTTAGTATGGTAGAACATGTAGCTGGCATCTGCCACCTCAGCCCTGGGCGATGATGGCATCGTAAGTCCACTGTCCAGAACACCTAGGTACAGAAGACTGCGTGAGGTAGCTAAGCAAACTTCCCACTGCTGGGAGAAGGCGGCTGTGGCCACCACACCCAGCCGCACTGATTCCTTCCTTTCTCTGCTGCCATCTGTTTCCACCATGTTTTTTTTTTTTATACACATTCTACCCACTTGCTTCTCTCATTAAATCACCCGTTCTTTGATCCAATAACCATTTCTGGAGCCTGAGCTGGGTCCCAGGGTTCCCGCAGCAAGGTTGGATGGAATGTGGAAGACGCCAAGGGGGTAACTTGGAATGTACTTATAGGATAAGTTACTGTTGCAGGGGCTTTGGGGGCTCTCACTTGGACTTTCATAATAAAGAAATAGAGACATCTGTATTAGAAGCCTGTTACCCTTTTTGCTGAGGGCCGTCTCCTGAGTTATCTACCCAGACTCACTGTTAGCCTCCTTGCTCTGTTCCTCTCCCAGTTCCAGCCTCCTGCTCCTTATTCATCAAAAACCGCCCCCCCCCCAAAAAAAAACAACGGCTTATTAGCATAGTGGGAGAGGTTCCACCGCTTACTACTCTGAACCAATCAACAGCAGAACTACACCACACATTAGCATAGAGGGAGAGGTCTCATTGTTTACTTTACTCTGAACCAATCAGCAGCAGGGTTACACCACACATTAGCATAGTGGGAAGAGGTTGCACAGTTTACTCATTCTGAATCAATTAGCAGTAGAACTATACATGTTAGCATAGAGGGCGAGGTCTCACAGTTTATTCACTCTGAACCAATCAGCAGGAGGGTTACACCACACATTAGCATAGAGGGTGTTCTCACAGTTTACTCTGAACCAATCAGCAGCACAACTATACTCCTTCAATCTTAGTATTGACTTTTGGCCACAGTGGAGGGCATGGGGATAGGTTACCCCAAGGAGTTACCATTGAATAGGACCATTAACTTGGCCGCTACCTTTCCCCTCAGGATTTAGGTGTAATGCCCTGGCTTTGTGGCTGCTTCGTTTTGGGAGGACACAAAAATGTTCACAGAAAGGGTTACACTGGGGCTGCATAGATGGCTTAGCAGATACAAGTGCTAACCACACTTGCAGAAGACTGGAATTCAGTTCTCACCGCTATTTGGTGGCTCACAACTGCCTGTAAGTCCAGCAACAGGAGATGCGATGCTCTCTTCTGGGCTCATGTGTACATACACCCACATAGATATGCATCCACATTGTTAAAAAGTCTGTCAGACTTTTATAAAAAAGAATATGGTGTTTGATTAATTTATAAATGATGGCTATCATTCCATAACAGACACGTCCTCAGATGAACCTAGTTCATCTTCTACCCATATTTATTCAAATATCGGTATTTGCGACTACAGTAGGCTCTGCCTATTAGAAAGGTGCTTATTAGGGTTCTTGTCAGTATAGATCTGACAGTCATCACTGCTTTAAAGCCCACATGACCACAGAAGTTAACTCTGTCTCCATGACTCGCTTACAGTTGGCTTTCTGATTACAGAAGATAACACATGTTCAATGTAGAGCAGGTGAAGAAGCTAGAAAAACCCAAGGAAGAGGTCTCTGTCATGCGTGTCATTGATAGACGGGTTACGGCATGCGTATGTCTTCCAGTGTGTGTGTGACTACCAAGCAGAACTGGCCTCACCTGCTATATACTGCCTTGTTTGTCTTGTCTTATAGTCCCAGCTGTATATGACTGTACACTCAATTTCAGAAACAATGAAAACCCAACACTGCTGGGAGTCTTAAATGGAAAGAAATATCACGCTGACTGCTACGTTAGGTAAGTTGGCCCCGCTTGCTTGTTTCTAAGTGCTAAATGACAAGGAGTCCAGCCTCCAGAAACATCTGTTTCCCATTGAGCTTGCCTCCAGTCTTTTATTTATATTATGAACTCAAGAGGCACACCTACTGCACACCCTGGGGAGGAGGCCTTCCCTCCCACCTCCTTCGGATCTGTTAACTGGCTCCGCTCAGCTTGGCTAGCTCTTCTCACAGAGCTCTGGGTGAACAGACAGGAGCCTGGTACTCACTGTCAGTCATTCTTTGTGGACACGTTTCCTTCAAAGATGGATCTGCTCTTTGTAAAGACAAGTCAATTGTGTTTTATTATTATTATTATTATTATTATTATTATTATTATTATTATTATTACTATTATTGCCTGCTAATTGGCTTACACAATATGCCTAGCTCTTGATCTCCAGAATGTTCAAGACTAGTGAAATGGCAAATAGGAAGATGTAGCAGACAGGAAACCACAGGGCCATTTGGTCAACAAGTCAGTGACCTTATGCACTAAAACCCAGTCTGAGTTTGGTCAGGTGGCGCTGGTTCCCTATGCTGTAGTCATTTTGAAGGCCATCCAAGAGTCCTTGAACCATCCACATACACGCAGACAGATGGTACAGAGCTTTCTGAACCCCTTCAGGTATCAAAGCCCAGCACAACCGTGATGAAAACCCAGTGGCTAAGCACTCTGCCCCATCACTTAAAATGTTTAAATATACAACTGCATCTGTGTGGACTGACAGCTTGTGCTAACTCCCTGGAAATGCTTCCAGCTTTTCCACAAAATGAGGAGGAAGCACCATCCGTGAGGACGCTGGCAAAGGCTGCCATATTGCTCAGTGTATGGCAGACACAAAGGCACCATTGCCACCCAACACGGCCTCCACCCCCTGATCCCACTACCAGAGATGGAGTGGGTCCTTTGTCCCTAGAGTTCTTTTGACACTTGGCAAGAGCTCCACTCAGCTGGATTCTGGTAGGGTGCAAGATCATTTGACTTCCATAAGGGTTAGGGGGAGGGACTTTTGTTGTTGTTGTTGTTGTTGTTGTTGTTGTTGTGTTAGTAACTGCAGTCCTCTATACTCATATGTGGGAACCGGAGTAGAATACACAGCCGACTGTGATCCTTTCAAGTTCACTTACGAAAGCCAGCAAGCGTTCATGACCACCAAGGAAGAGTCCTTATGCTACCCAACACACCTGTTTGTGTGTAGTAACCCACTTACTATGACTGGGCCATTCTTCAGTAAATACTACAATGCCATATAAAGATGTATTAACACATCTAGGGGCTACTTTCCAGCATGTGCTTAAAAAGAGAGAAACCTGCCTAAGCTCCACCTATCCAAGTAAAGACGCGCTTCAAAAGGCCTTGCTGACTTTTTTCATGAGACATATTTAATGATCTCACAGTTGGAGATCACGAAGAGCAAAGAAAGAAGCGTCAATTTTGTAGAAACATGCAGGGGCCACAAAGATCAAAGGGCATTTGCACAGAGGCTTCAGTGTCCTTATACGTTTCTGGGCACACTAGGGTATGAAATGTCTCATGGAAAATTGTGACAAACACACTTGTCCAGGGACCAAAGCAGACATCCTCATAATGTCATCTTTGAAGAGCCAGTAGCCTGACTGAGAGCATATGGAGAGGGAACTCTGAAAATTGCTTCTCTCTGCTCAAGGTGGGCTCTTTGCTAATAGATAAGCCTCCCACCTTTGCCAGCCCCAGCCTGACAGCCACCCAGGAAATGAGCTCATTTCCTGGGTGGAGTAACTCAGAGGTCTCTATTCTGTCCAGATGCCCTTCTCACATGCCTGTGGGGCCTGAGCTTCCAGCCACCTGCTTCGATGTGGCTATCCCTCAGTCGAGGGCAAAGGAGCTACATCTGAGATGGTCCGCCATTACTCTTGCTCCTTGGTTGAAGAGAGAGTACTAGTGTGTTGTCCCGTCTGTATGGATTCTGTACCCATTGGCCTGCATCACAAGGAACACGAGGCAGCGCTGTCTTCTTGGGTGGAAGCAATGTTGGGTTTGGGGAGGTGGACAACGGAGAAAGGCAGGTCCCTACTCCTGGCAGCATCTCTCTGTCATTGACTTGATCCTTCCTTGATTCTGCTGAGCTATGGACTGCTCCCCCCCCCCGCCCCCGCCTCCTCCATAGGGTTCAGTCCGTAGCCAAAACTGCCACTCAGAAATGTGGCCTGGGGACTCAGTGTGGCTGGTTCTCTCTCAGCTAGCTGCTCTCTGCTTCTTTGCAGGAGGATTCCCATGGAAGACATCCCTGAGGATGAGGACAAATGCTCTGCCTGGTTACACAAGCTCTACCAGGAGAAGGTGGGTGTACCTGTAGGGTTTAGAGTTCAAGATGTTCTCATGGGTGGGCACTGGGAGCCAGTTATTGGTGTCCTTAAGGATCAATATGTCAAGCACTGGAAGAACATTAGCGAAATATGTTGTTAGCTGGCCTCACGGAAAGTAAAACCATCATGTGCGTGTAGTGGACCAACAGGAGGTAATGGCTGTTCTGTAGGGTCCAAAGAATAAACCACAACAGCTGGACCAACAGGTTTCAAGTGAGTGAGCTTACAACCATGCAGTAATCAAAAGGAGGGCAAAGACCTGCAGCGAGCATCCTCCATGGAGGAATCACCTGAATGGCAGCCATGCCGGAGTTCTCTGTTCATGGATGAGCTTCTGGCTTCCTCTTCCTGTCCACCTACCCAGGCATTTTTATTCTCTGGCATAAACATAGTAATTTCTTCTGGAAACGGCCCGCCTTCCAGATGTTTTCAAGGGTGTCCACATCTTTATTTTTCTGAGCTGCTTGCTATTTTCCTTCCTCCCTGTGGCAGAGTCAGGGGCCAGCCATCCAGCACAGTTATGGAGGACAGTTGAAATAAACAAGCTCGGTGAGACAAGGGAGAGAGCGAGCCTCCTTGTTCCCAGAATCCCCTTCACCAAGCTCAGACAGCATGACAGTTATATTGGTATAATGTACATCAGTGGTCCCATAGCCCTGGGTTCTTCTCCATGCCTACTGCCCAACTGCCTTTCCCCATGGGAGGGCTCACTTCAGTAACAGATGTGGTCTTGACTGCTCCTGAACAAGCTATGTCACTTCAAAGTGTGACCCAAACAAGAATTTGGTCCTGCAAGGTCCCCTTACGTTTCCTGATCCAGCTCCCCAGCTCTGCCTACTTGGCTTGGTTTACACGGCCTCTTCTCTTTCCAAGATGTGAGCAGAGTGCAAGGAGAACCTAATTATCACTGCCCCAACTTGACCTCATGGCAATCATCCCAAGCAAGGGCGGGCACTGTGAGCAGTACCTGGCAGGCTCCTAGCCCTGTGTCATCCAGTCTAAGACTGCACATAGACGGATGGAAACCAACGTTTTGAGAGGCCAGACTGAAAGTGTGTCCTTGGCTATGTGTGGGCGGAGTGCAATGATCTTCCATCCACGTTCCCTTCGACCTACCCCACTGTCCTGCTATGCTTTCTCAGAACCAGGGTATGGGGAGCATGACCAAGGATAGCCAGCCCCAAGCTTGAGCGCCTCAGTCTTGCACACAAGATCGTGACAGCTGTCTCTTCGTGTGACACTGGAGGAAGGGGACGCCACGTAGCCCTGACAGTCCCCAGTAGCTGCCCACAAAGTACTTTTTGAAAGGTACCAGTGGGCACCACCTGGAACACAGCATGGTGTCTGAGGCTCTTTTTTCTGATCCCTGCCCCCCAGGATGCCTTTCAGGAGGAATACTACAGGACAGGGGTCTTCCCAGAGACTCCCTGGGTCCCCCCACGCCGGCCCTGGTCTCTCGTCAACTGGTTGTTCTGGGCATCGCTGCTGCTCTATCCTTTCTTCCAGTTCCTTGTTAGCATGGTCAGCAGTGGTTCCTCGGTGACGCTGGCCAGCTTGGTCCTCATCTTCTGTATGGGTGAGTACAAAGCCAGAGGCTCAAAGCAAAGCCAGCATGCTCGGCGGGTACCAGATGTATGTCGGGAGTTGCTCCTTGCAGGCTGAGTAGTACCCACAAGGGCCAGCCTCACAGTGCTGTCTGGGATCTGGACGTGTGCCTGGCAGAACCACACAGCCCGTGTGGTGTAACATGGAGCTGGAGTCCCCTTACCCCCAACCTCCTGCCCTTCAACAGATGGTGAGGTGATTTTCTTATATTTTTGGTTGTGAGCCTAGCCTTTAACGGCTGAGCCATCTCTCCAGCCCAGGTGAGGTGATTTTCTAAACTCTCAGGACTGAAGTCCTACTTGCCCACCCTCTGTGAACAGCTCTGCTGGCTCCCTGCCTTCTTCAGAGGGAAACATGACATGGGTCTTGAGGGACCTAGTTGTTGGCTCCTGCCTTGGAAGCAGACATGGGACCCTCCCTAGGGAACTCCTCCTCTGTAACCAGGTGACTAGACAGGAGTAAGGAGGCTTAGAAAGTGCCTTCTTCCTTCTCCACAAAGGGTTATTCCCCGGGACACCAAGTCTCTGGCACCTGGGTGTGACATCCTCCTGGCAGCTGAAGGCCATGTCTGATTCTGAGGCTGAGGCTTTTCTGTAACTGAGGAAAAAAAATGGCACAGGCCAGGCCAGGCCACCCGGGGGGACAGGTATCCTTGTCCTGAACAGGCTGGTTATCTCTGTAAAACAAAGTACTGTGGTCTCTGGGCAATACACAGGGCTGAAGTTGGAAGTGTCTCAGGATAGGCTCCCATTTGGAGCCTGGTGCTAACAGCATCTCTTAGTGACTCCTGTAGTCTTAAGAATCAAGGCACAATCTACTAGGTTAGTGGTTCTCAACCTCCCTAATGCTGCGGCCCTTTAATACAGCCCCTCAGATTATAGTGACCCCTAACCATAAAATTATTTTCCTTGCTACTTTGGAATTGTAGTTTTGGTACTGTTATGAATTGCAATGTAAATATCTGAGTTTTCCAATGGCCTTAATTGACCCCTATGAAAGGGTCATTTGGGGTCATGACCCACAGGTTGAGAACCACTGCACCAGGTGCATCTTCTGAACCACTTTTTAAAAACTTGGTACCTTGTAAGCACCTTGACACATCTAGCACACGAGCCAGTCTGAGCCAGTCTGTCTGCATCAGGACCACCAATTCTTTCTGAACTGGATCCTGGGAAGGAGGCTGGCTGGGAGAGCCGGGTGCTGAGGGGCTTGTAGGCAAGGGAAAAATCCCATCTCTGCTTTTAATAGCTGGCCGGCCAGAAAGGAGGGCCATGTTCTCTGGGCCAGACAGCTATATTCTTTAAAATAAGAGGGATGGGGAAAGGGCTCTCCTACATATGAAGCAAGTGCCCAGTGGTCTGAGCACTCGGCCTGGGGTGCTGTGGTCATTTAGAAAGTTTCCCCGAAGTGACCTTGTGTCCTTGCTGACATGTTTGTACCCTCTGCATTTCCCCCCGAACTGCTCTGTTCCAGTATTCCTCTACTTCCTGAGGCCTTTGGACCAGAATCCACATCTCTTACCATTTCCTAGATGTCCCTTCTGCTGATAAGACACTCCACCCAAGTGCCAGAACTGGGTCAGGGCTTATCTCTCAGCCTCTCCATAGGTGTCCCACCAGACACCTCTTCATGGACACTGGCTGGCCCCCGTGTCCTTGTCTGCTGCATGGTCTTGCATGGTAGCCTATATGGAGAACAAAATGCTACAGCTTTGTGACATACACCGTGATTTGGGGGCTGCATCTGCTCGCTCAGCCACTATACCCATACACAGTGTCTGTAGGCTGTGCGTTCAGTGATTAGGAGGGGCCTGGCACACAAGGAGCTCAACAACCCAGAGGTACTGTTTTACAGGGTAGTTTCCAAGCGAGCATCTGGGGGTGGCTCCATAAATTCCCAGATGGGTCCAGCACATTCTCTGATGGCCACAGCTTCAGAGAGCAAGGGTTCCAGGGGACAGAGATTTTGCTCTCTGTGGCCAGCCCAATCAATGGTGGAGTTGTATGAATATACAGTGCCTGCATCCTTACAAAGCTCCCCCCACAAGCCACTACCCCACAATCTCCAAAGAATCATTTTTGCCTTGGAAAGTGGCGCTGAAAGCAGAGAATTCAGGGAACTCTGAACAGGTGGACAGGTGCTGGCTGCTTACCCAATTCTGTTGCCCTCCACTGTGGAAGGATGAACCACTCCACATCATCCTCCCCACAGAGCAGCCCCTGTTTCCCTTTCAGTTGCAGAGGAATGCTCAAAGCTGGAGTCAAATGGTCCACCAGACTCACTTGCATTCTGGAGCCAACAGACTCCTAGTGGTTCCTGTTGGCAAAGCGCTCCTGGCATGTGTCGGGATTCTAACTGCTCTGCCCTATTCTCTGCAGCCTCCATGGGAGTTCGATGGATGATTGGCGTGACAGAAATCGACAAGGGCTCTGCCTATGGCAACATCGACAACAAACGGAAACAAACGGACTGATGTGGGAATGTCACCTCCAAAGGGAACCGTGGGGGACTGTTGGCCTCTGCTTAGCCTTTGTAGCAGGGTTCAGTGATGGAGACTGGGGGGCCCTTGCTGGGACAAAGAGAAACCACAGCCTCTCCGGTCACGGAGTTTTGCCTCAGCGCTGGATGGGAAAGGAAGACCGTTTTAGACCTTTCCCTTCCCCTCCCCCCTGTGTGAATTAGTGGGTTTGGTTATGTCTCTTTTCAGTTGCACACGTGTTTGTGTGTGTATGTGTGTGTGTGTGTGTGTGTGGTGTGAGAGAGAGAGATGGGGTGAGGAGGAGAATGGGTGCCTGGTTGCGTGTTGTACTTGTGACCCTGTGACAATAGGGTCTGAGGCTGCAGGGAAGGGCAGGGCCGGGGTGGAAGGGAAGGTGTCCCTGTCATCCCTTGGTGCTGCGTCTTCTCTAACCCTCGATTGCCAGAGTGAAAAGTGTTTTGGATAAGATGACTAAATTATGCCTCCAAATAAGAAAAAGAATTAAAGTGTTTGTCTGGGTTGTCTGTGGCAAGTGTTTACACAAATCTTCTCCCCTCCACTCTGGCCTGGATTTGGGCATTCGGTATGGCAGCCGCTCACCAGCTCTGTTCCTGGTGGGGGCTGCTGGAAGTTGGAGTTAGGTGCATACACTGACAGGCCACTTGAGGGTATGTGTGTGTCTAGTAACTTGTCAGTGTCGGGAAGGGTTTGTTGCAGCTCACCGTTCAAGGGCACAGTCCATCATGGTGGGGGGTCATGGCCGCAGGAACATGAGGAATGTGGTTAGAGAGAAGAGACGAAGGCTAATGCTTACCTCTCTTTCACTCAGTTCAGCCCACGGAGTAGTGAAGCCAGAGGCTGTGATAGGTCTGCCTCCACCTAATCAATTAGTCTAATCTAGATTACCTGCACAGGCATAACTGGAGATTCATCTCCTAGGTGACTACATCCTACCTACTTGACAGGCAGCATTAACCACCATAGTGCTATGCCAATGCAGTGATGTTACCTGCAAGAGATGTAGGCATTGAAGCCCCTCTGAGGAAGAGTGAAGACAAGGATGCTGGGAGACCAGCTGAGTGCTTCCTCGAGACACAGAGAGGGCAGTCTTGATGAAGCGTCGCCCACTAGCTTTGAAACCGAATGTTATGAAAACATCAGAAACGGAGTGGGGAAGCCCTTGAAGCAAGGGCAGGGGCATTTTACAAAATGGCACTACACCCCTTTCCAGCTCTCCTGTGGTACCCACTAAGGAGCCAGGTGCTACTCAAAACATTCCACAGGTGAGCCCAACCTGGGGGCTCTGCTCTCCCCCACACTGAGCTTTTGGTTGGCTCCTGTTATAACACAAGGTGGTGGGTGTGTGTGGGGGGGTTGCTCTTCTCAGCAGTCCTTGTAGAATAGCCTGTGGCAGACATCCACAGACTAAGGGTGGTCAGCAAAGGCCGGATGCAAACAAAACAAGAAGAAAACGGTGGCGACGTTCTGAAAGGGATCAGTTATAAAACAGAGAAGCTGGCAGTGCTTGGACTGATGCCCTTCTCCCTGTGTGCAGCCGCACACCACCTGGTACAAACCCCCACTAGAAAGGCTGCCCATGGGGTCCACAAAGGCACATCCTGTCCAGAGTCACTGCACCAAGTCACCAAATGGCAGCCATACATAGTCATGTGTGACTAGGACCTTGAAGAGCCAAGGGGAGACCTGAGGTCTAGAGCCCTCTCTGTTAAGAGACAACAATGTATCATCAACACAGATGAGTCCGAGCTTGCAGGAATCAGAACGCCACATTTTTGTGAGCCAGAGTAGAGAGCCCAGGGAGACTGAGTTCCCATGAGGTGCTGAGCTGGGTACATCTGTCCTGCCATGAGGCCCAGAGAGAAAACTGGACACTACTCTTCAAGAGACCCTGGGTTGTAGAGGCCCTGTAGGCCTCCCCTGGATCCTAAGGCCACTTTAGCTGGGCCCTGAGCTAGCACTGCTTGCCCTCACTGAACTCTTCAGCTTGGTCACGTAAGTGTTCAATCCAGGCCACCCAGCCTACTGACTTCCATGGGCCCAGCTGCCCATCTGTAAAATGGGAATGACATTCACCCCTTAGGTTGCTGCAAGGGTGTGAAGGTAGGATCATTGAACAAATCAGGTGAAGGAATGGAAGGTGGCTTCTAAGCTGTGACTTCTCAAAGTACTTGGGAAGAACTAGACAGTGGTACAATGCGCATGTCTCTTTGGTTTTGACCTGAACTTTGGTGGCAGGTCGACGACATTTTAGGAAGAGTGATTGACTAGGTAGTGGTGTTCTGAATGGCCTCAGAACACAAAAGGGGAAGACGGGGAAGAAGGGGTTTGAGGGGGACCACGGCAGCCTGTGCCTCAGCTGACGCTGTGCTGGCATGACCTGGCTCTGTCCCTAGCCTATTTCCTTGATGCAGAGTGAGGGATTTTGCAGTGTCCTTCCAAAGAACCTTGGCATGATGGCAACAGGGCGAACAGAGGTTCACTGAGAGCCTACCCTATTAGCTTTTCAGAAAGTCATTTTCTTTCCATGTGCTAACACATTAACACAGACTTGCAATACATCTTGACTCCTTAACTTCTAAATCGAGCAAAACCTTGGAAAGGTAACAGGATGTTCAAAACGCTACACCACCTGCATCTTTCTTTATGCTCATTGGGGTCTGAAGGATTGATCACAATATAAACTCCAGTGGTAATTGTTCAGCCCAAACTGGTTGCAGGCAGCTAGGAGTGGTGTGACCAGTACCAGGAAGAGTGGGACAGAGGAGGAGCAACACAGGCTTCTGAGCTTGTCCATAAAGGCAACAGCAATCGATAGAGCTGGCCACTGGGTTCTTTGGAATATATGAGGTGCCACCAAAGTACTATGCATGCTACGGACACCTGCCAGATTAAAAGTTAAGTGTGTGTGGGGAGGGAGGGGGGTGAGGAGTGGCTCTTGGGCTTAGCAATCCTCCTGCAGGACCAGGACAGTCTGGAGGAGGGCAGAATGCTGCCAGGACTTGTATCTGAGCTGGAGTTTGAAGGGGGAAAGATGGATGGCCCTATGTCTGAGGCTGCCTCATGCCCACCTGTTCTCCCCATGGCATTGAGGAAAGCACTTCCCAAGTTTAACATCTCAAGTGGTTTGAAGACTGGAGAGCGGAGTAGAGCAGATGGTGATGTGTTGGCACCAGCTCCCTCTCTGACACCTCAGAGACTCAGGCTCAGAGGCTCAGTCGTGACTCAGTCATGGCACAGGCAAAGCCGAGCCATGATGATGGGGCTGCCAATCATGGCCTCAGGACCCAGAGACAACTCAGGCCAGTTTTAGTGAATAGTCTTAATGCAAAGGTCCCAATGTCTACACAGATGTGAGCCTGGCGCCCCTTTCAAGGTCTGTATGGTTTGCCGTCCCTGAAGACCCGCCCACCGCAGTGTTCAAATAGGATGTTCAGCAGTGACAACCAGGGCCTCTCAGACTTTGGACTTGTCTCTGCCTCTTCCAAGCTCTCACTTACGAGCTTCAGGCAGTTGCTTGCATGTTTGTTATCGGGGTTCTTTCTCACATATGTAAACATCAAGTGTTTGAAGATGTCAGAAATTGTTGCCCACAACAGGGCAATTTTCTGAAGACACTTTCCCAGACTTCGTTGGAGACGTGTTTCCTTTTTTATTAGAATGACTGAGGCTCCAAACTGACCTTCAGAGTGCATGGCGGGCAGAAGGGTTTAGCTGGCTTGGTAGACATAGTTCCTCTGTCCACAGACAAGACAGGAAGGCAGGAGGGGCCTGCCTGGTGCCCACCAACACCTCACATGCACTGCATAACCATGCCAGCCCTACCCGATCATGCCCTCAGCACCATGCGCATATGGACTCTGGCTCAAGTGTGTCCTCACTTAGAACTTAACCAAAAGCTAAATCTCGCTTTGATCTACCCTGCACCAGACATGACAAGAGCGGCTAAAGGCCTGAGGGAATCACTGGATTATTGCCGGGCCCCAGACACCCAATGTCGCTCATGGCACTGGTTACCAACCAGCATAGGGCCTATTTTGTAATATCTGACTGTTCAAAATTATTATTTTGGTGAAGAACATAGCATATAAATACGCCACCTAAATAGTGTGTCCTTAGGAAATCTGAGGCTGGGAGAACCTCTGGGGCCAAAGGCTTCGTCAGGTAGCTCCTCTGAATCCTGATTACAGAAAGGGCACAAGCTTAGAAACTTAACTGCAGAATGCCCTTCATCTGAGCATTCTTCCTAAAGCATCATGGGAAGTGCCTTAAGCAAGGTTAGGCTGAAATAACTGAGATCTCGGTACAATGCCAAGCTGTTATGCAGTGGAGGATAAGTAGGGACTAACTAGTCGCCCG
>NW_022196911.1:8980934-9006716 GCF_008632895.1 Mastomys coucha | reverse complement strand
GCCGCCCCCGCCACCCCCAGGTCCTGCTGCTGCCTGGTCCTGGTTAGTACTGAGGCTGTGCACTGACTAAAGGCATGCATTTGCTGCCTGCTTCAGTCTTGGCAGTGCCTAGCAGCATCTCCTGGAGCTGTGTGAGGAAGGGTTTTCACCCGGCATGGCTTACACGGGTTAGAGCTTTAAGATAGTCATACCCCATAAGCCACAACGGACAGTTTTGAAATTTCTGGAGTCTATGCTGTACTCAGCATTCAGGAGGGGAGGGGGGGTTGAGCACAGAGAGGGCCCTTAAGTGGTAATTCCTTTAGACTTCCAAAATGAACCAAACTGCATACACACCGCTTTGCTTTTTTATATTCCCTAGAGCTCATTTTAGGCAGGTATTTATCACCCGGCAGTCCCCAGGCCTCACAGTAAGAAAAGCTGAGGACACAATCCAGTGGCTTAGTTAGGCTCTCAAGGCAAATACAAAGAAAGCCGAAGCCAGCTGAGCACCCTGCTGGAGAGAAGCCGAGGGCTCAGGAAGGATGGGAGATCCGAATTCCCAGGCTGGTGCAGCCTCCTGCAGACACAGGTGTGGTTCACTGGTGCAGGAAGGAGAAAGCTAAGATGGGCATTTCTGGATTGCTTTGCCTGGCATGGAGGAAAGGCCCAAACAAGGGAGGGCCAGGATGAGGCATTCAGGTCAGAGAGGTGCTGTGGGTGAGTCTCCTGGCCCACAGCAACCATTCCCCAGGTTCAGTATAGGGATGATCTTCAACGGGAAGAAACACCTGGGGGGTAGGGAGGGGGGTGAAGAGGTGGATGTTACTGCATTCTGTGATGTTAAACAAGGATGACACGGTGTGGGGACACAGCCATGCCTGTGCTTAGACGGCCGGATGCGCTTGCCAAGCACATTATCAGAGCAGGAAGGCCGACTTTTAAGTTGCACAGAGCGCAAGGGCAGGATGCAATGCTCGTAACAAGCCCTCTTATTCTCTACCGGGCACAGTGGGCCGAGTGAAAATAAGATTAATAAAGTATCCAGAAAACAGAAGGTAAAGGCACTGCCACCAGGAGACATAAGTTCATCATGTGTTGGAAGGAAAGAACCAGTTCCTGCAAGGTGTTCTCTGACGCTCACACACTTGCTGTGGCACGTGTCCAGGTGCCCTGCATGTCCACACGGTCGCCATTTGCACTGCATACTGCTCTACGGCAGCCCTCTTGCCACACTGCAAGGCTGAGCAGCTGCCACCAGGACCACGTGACCCATACACCAACCACTGGCCCCTCTGCCTCTGCAGGTGGCCCCTTCCAGGCAGGCTCTGGGGAGCTTAGTGGCAGAGCCGTGGTGTTTGTGCTACGACTGGTTTTCTTACTGAGAAGTTACCTTTAGACATAGGCTTGATTTCTAAGTTACTTACCAAAGGAGTTAGGCTGGTGGATTCTTTTTAATCAGTGTTTTGTCTTCAGCATCTTCTACCCTTAAAATTTTCTGAAAGAAAGGTAAATTAAACACAAAGCATACAGAAGGAAAGCAACCATAGAGATCAGAAAAACGAGAGAAAATATAAATGAAACCAGATGGGTAGACCTTTATCTAATAAAGAAAGAGAGCAGACAGATGAGAAGGCTCAGGAGTGTGAGCAGACAACAGCTGTCCAGACACCGAGTGTGATGGACAGAGAGCAAACAACCATCTGCCCAGGAAGCCAGACAACTTGGTGAGCCAGAGTGGAGACCCTAACATCCACTAAAATCAAAGTCTGAACGGACCTGCAGCAAGTCCACAGTAACTCCCGGACCACTCTCTGCAGATGCTCAGCCCCGAGGGCTTTATGAGGGAGTCGGGTCTACCCAGGACCCAAAAGATGAAGACCACCAACCTGGGCCATCTCTGATGAAACAGAGAAAGACGAGATGTCCAGTTTACTGTAGGAAGGCTACCCTGCCTGATAGGGAGGCAGAACCCCAGAAGTGAAAACCACAGAGCGAAGCCCTCTGCACATCCAGAGGGAAGAGTCATAAATGAATGCAGTGGTGTACAAAGGGGACTTGCACAACTGCCAATTAGATTTTACCCTGGAAGGAGGGAAACTGCCCTTGTTCCTGGGCCACATGTCTCGATATATGGATGGAGCCTCCAAAAGCAGCGACTACAACTCTTAAATGAACTCAGCAAGGCCACAGCATACAAGACTGAAACAAACAAACAAATTCTCTGTATCCATGTCCACGTGCAATGAATGGCTGAGTTTAAATTAAGATGTTATTTCCACTCACAGCACAGTGAAGACATCCATAGAGGGCTCTTCAGCAGAGAGAAAAATCTGGACCCCTGAATATTGTTTTATATAAAAATTAAAGAGCAAGAGGCCTATTTTAAGAGCCAAATGAACTGTTGCGTCAGTCTGTGGTTTCCTAGACATTCCACCACAAGCACAAGCCATCAAGAACAAGATGGTGAGTGGGCTTCTAAAAATTTAAGCTTTTTTAGTTCTCATAGAGGTGACAAAGGAAATAAAATACCAGATAAGCCAGAAACTGGGGAAAGACATCTTCACACTACAGACTAGGTGAAGGACGTTTACTCAAGAATATGTTCAAAAACACAACTCTTGCAACTCAGAGAGATGACAAATAACCTAATTTTAAAAATGGCAAAGTATTTGAATAGGCTTTTCCTCCAAAAGGGAGAAAGTAGTGGGGCCAGCAAGACAGCTCAGCTGGTAAAGGAGTCTACCACCAAACCTTAGGACCAGAATACAATGCCCCAGGACACACATGGTGGGAGGAGAACTGACTCCAGCAACGTATCCTCTCTTGACCACATATGTGTTGTTACAACATGCGGATGCACACGTGTGTGTACACACGTGGGTAATACATGGATCTTCATCCATCCATCCTTCCATGGATAAGCAGACAAGACATATATGAATGGCCATCAGGCAGTGATTAAACTTCTCCATCAGACAAACAGGAATCAGAACTCCAAGGAAGTTGGCTTCACCATCACTAGCAAGCTTACTGTCAAAGAGTGTGACAGCATGGGATGGAGACCCGGACACCTCACAGCGCTGGAAGAACACGACATGACAGTCATTTCTGAAAAGGCTCAAAAGTTTCTGAAAACACAGGCTGACACACAGCCCAGCACACCTAACTCCTAACAGGCGTGAAAACATCCACTCAGACGCCTGTGTTCAAGGCAAATAAGCCACCAGGGGGCAGTCTAGTGCCCATCCACAAGTCCAGGGACAAACAAAGCATGTGGTACTTGTGAACAGTGGAAGGGGACTTGGCAGTGAAAATAAAGAAGTGCTGGCTTGTGCTCCATCACGATAGCCTCAGAATCTACCGAGTGAGAGAGGTGCTAGACCACCATCCTGCAAGATCCTAACTTCCTGGAATGCCCACAGTGAGCAAAGCCCAGGCAGGGAGTAGCTGCAGGGAGTAGCTGGGCTGCAGGAAGACAGGTGTGCACAGGTGGGGCACATTCTCCTGTGGGCAATAGGAAGATTTTAGAATTACACTGTGCAACAGCTCTGATAAAAGTACAGGTGTGAACCCCTTTACATAATGTAAATTAACTTAAAAGACTATAAAAGAACATCTTAAATGAAGTCCTAACATCTGTATGAATCCTAATCGGTATTCTCTGGGCAGAAGAGACCAAGAATATTTGATAATAACTCAGCCAAGGTTGGCTGCTGTGTGTCAGGAGCAAATGCATGATCTAAAGAGACTTAGGGAATAAGGTCAAGCACTAAACAACAACAACAATCACAACAACAACAGTAAAGAGAAACACCATCAATGACAACACCCAGCTACTTCAGAGTCCTACCTGCTGGGTCAGGTTAGGCTCTGAAACTATGGTGGCCTATCAAGAGATCGAGTGGCACTGTCCCCCTTCCATACATCCTTGAGAGCCCCAGCCTTGTTGTAGGCAGCAACAGCTAAGCTTGGCCACCTTCTATCATTAGCTCTCCCTGATCTATGCCATACCGTCCCTGTGTCAGCAAGCTGACCCTAGATTAGGTGTGTCCAATCTTAAAACATTGTGATATGCTTGGGCCACACTCAGAGCTATCCTGCAGTGCACATGGCCCACAGGCCCCAGGTTAGATGTACCTGGCTCAGCGTCCCACTAGGCAAGCTTGGCTGTGCCGTTTCTACTGAGCAGAATCAAGTGCAGGGGGGCGGCGGACCTCTGCATGCCATCCTGCTCTTAAGACATGAGCCAGTAACAGACGCTGACTTAGCTTTCCTAAAATAAACCATTTATTGAAAAAGAACCTTTCTTCAGCTTCATTTATGAGCCTTTGCATAACAAACTTGCAGCTTTCCAAAAAGGAGGCTCCACAGTCGGAACCAACAAACAGGAGGTTGAAATAAGGTCCTGGATGACACTACATTTTCTTCTGAACCCCAGAAGCTCAAAAACACTATGCTGATATCACAGCTCTCAGTCACACGAGGAACGGAGGAGACAGAGGCGGTGGTCCGTGTACAGTAGTAATGGCACTTAACATGCAGCTTCTTTAACCTCATCAGCACTGTCACTCAGGGGGGGTCCTGTGCCACAGCAGACAACAGGAGCAGCAGAAGTGAGGCTTGTCACCCGTGTAGTCTTCAGTCCTGGGAGATTAAGAAGGCCGCCTGCGCTGCAGTCTTTATGTAAATATTACATACAGTAGTGATCACGGGATTCTGTCCACACACTACTAGGCCACGGACTGGTTAGCTTCACTCTTCATCTGTGCAAACCTGTGAGGAGGCAAGAGAAAGTTGAGCCCCTGCTTGGTGCAAGCACATTCGTGTGTCTGCTGTGTACATATGCTTGGCCTCTGGCCCACAGGCAAGGCCTGGTGGCCCCCTGGCACCAGCCCCCGACATGCGAGGGAACCCAGGAAACAGACCTACTGTACATCTGGGAAGGCTGGGCTGAGCACAGGACAGCTCCTTCAGGGTAGTATATTTCATCTAGTTCAGAGCTGCCTGTCCCCAGTATCCCTTGTAGCCAGCCCAGGCTCGAGCCCATGTTCACCTGCCCACCCTGTATCAGGGACTCCTGTGCAGGGTCCTTAGCTGCATATGGGTTCTCATCCCCTCCCAACACTCCTAACTAACACTGACCCAGCAACACTTGTGTGCCCGCTCTCTACTACAGTCCATGTACTGCGGCAATCTCTTGCACACAAAGCTCCTCAATGGCCCTGCCCGCACCAGGACCTCATGTCTGACACCTTGTCTACCCCTCTGCCTGGCCACACCCTCTCAGAGACTGAGTTCTAAGAAAGCGCTGCCCAGGGCTACCATAGGGTGCTAAATCCTAAGGCTGCTTCTGATCATGTATGTGTCACCACTGCTCACAACACAGTGACAGATACAAGATGGCCACACATTCTCGAGGGCAAGAACTATGCTCGCCTCCTGTCAACAGATCATGTAGAAGGGCCTTAGTGAGCATTTTACTAGCTGAAAACCAATCTCTGATACATTAAGACATTTGGTTTCTGTCCTTTTAGACATAAGTATTCTATATTTAAGTTTGCAAATGTCACAGATGCAAAGCCGAACTTGAGTGTTTAATTCTGAAGAGGGCAATTTCAGCAACTGGGCAAACCTTGACAAAAGCGTGGTCGAGGAGCTGGCTGGCTGTCCACCGTATCTTCGGGTCACTTTCCAGGCAGTGCGAGAGAAAGTCCTTTCCTTCAGGGCTTAGCCTTTCTGGGATTGGTGGCTTGTGTCCCATACCGACCTTGTACATAATCTGAAAGTTGTGCTCATACTCATGCCAAGGCCGCTGCAGAGACAGGGAAAAAAAACCCAAAAAAACAAAACAGGCTTCAGCATCACATGGTCACAGCGACAAATGTCCAATCCCTCTGCAGGTATCTCAAGGAGACATCCATCAGCCAATACTTGCTGGCAGAACAAACAGGAAACACATCAGGCTCAGAGTGCATAGTGTCTGTCAGAGCTTCAGTCCACACACACACACACACACACATGCTGTGCTCTAGTGAGACTATGTGTCTAAAGAAAGGCAGGCAGCCACAGTCTACACTGCGCTGGGATATGTACGCCTTTATTTAGTTCTGTGTCACCTAGAGGATGCCACCACATAACTGAGAGATGGTAAAACTCAATGGTTCTTGCCCACTTTGTGGAATTATGAGAATCCCATTGCCACATATCTTATTTCATTGTGACTATAGGGAAATGAGATTTGGGGAGAAGGAACTAGGTCTACACACACTCCAATATACACGCTACTCTTCAGTTACTGCAAACATATACTCTGCAGACCACCTGTTCTTCATGCTTGACTAGAATAAAGCAGGCGTCATGGCCATCCTCCCACCCCATGCTAAGGGAAGAGAGAGCGTTTGCCCTCTCCAAGCTGTCACTATATACTCTTTCTGCAGCTGCAAGAGAGGTTGGGAACGAGTCCACTGTCTCCTAGTAACACTCGGGCTCCCAGTCATTGTGCTACATAAACAATACCAGACAGCAGCCACACACTGTGTGCACCTGTACCCATGCATGTATACATAGACACACAGACAGACCTGTGTGTCTATGTATACATGCATGGGTACAGTTACACCTGTGTAACTGCTATCAAATGCATCACACAACTGTGTAATCACTCATCTGCAGAATTGTCTCCAGAAGCAAGGTTTCCTTGGTCTAGGGAAGCATGTTTAGGTTCCATTGTACAGAAAGCAGTTCTCCAGAGTGAGCTTCCACTGTGAATTTTTATCTGAAGCATGACTGCTTTCTCACACCTCTCTTAGAATGAATATTATAAATCGTATATTATTCATGTGCTAAGGAAAAATTAATTTCACTTTTAAATGTACTAGTCTGGAGATGAGGATGATCATCTGTTTCTCTTTAACAATCAAGCTTCCTTTTTTTAAAGCGTAGTTCACGGTGACAGAAACCTGGACTGGAAAGCAGTGGGTCCCCATGCACCTCACGTCTTGTCTCCGTACTTTCTCCTATTACCTAGAATTATTTACAATTGGTGAATCAATGTCTGCACTGCTGCTAACAAACACACACCATCAGGGTTCACTTTCTGTCTCATACATTCTGCGGGTTTAGACACAGTGTGATTATCCTCAGTGGTCTGAATGTGAACTGCCCCCATGGGCAAAGTGCTTGAATACTTGGTCCCCAGCAGGTGGTGCTGTTTTGGAAGGCTGTGGACTCTTTAGGAGGTAGGGCAAGGCCTAATAGGTAGGTCTTGAGGTTTTAGAGCTTGCATCTGCTTCCTGTCCCCTCGCCTTCATCACTGTTGGTATGATGTCACTAGCTGCCTCACACTCTTGCTCATCCGCCATGCCTTAAAATCAGGATGTACTTTAAACTATGAGCCAAACTGAACTCTTTTTCTCTTAAGCTGTACTTTGAAGAATGCTACTGAGGAAGAGTTTCGTCATCCCAAGAAGCCCTTTCTACTGTTTGTTTATTCCTTTCCTTCCTACCTTTGCAACCATGATCTTTTGTCATTGTTGATTTTGTCAATTTGTGCTTTGCCATGTAGCCCAGGCTGGCCTCAGGACCCACCTCGGCCTCCCGAGTGCTGTTACAGAGGTGTGTGCCTGCAGTCCTGCCTCCTGCAGTCTGTGAGGGACTCTCAGGATAAGCACTTCTCATCTCTGACCCTCCCACCTCTCAGAGCATCTGCAGCCTATTTCTTCACACCAGTGAGTAACATCCCTTGTATGGATATGCTTGTTAATCCAGTTAACCCAGCCAGCTGACCACCAGGGGGTTGTGGTTTGCTGTTCCTTGTATCTACTGAAGGGCTCCTGACTGCTTCAAGTTTGGGTATTCCTGAACAAAGCTGCTGTGAGCATTCATGTGTAGGATTCTCGCACTGTTGGCCTTGGACTTCGTCTTTCCTTCTGCACCAACATAGGCCCTGCATTCCTTCATCTCCCCCATCTCCCCAGGCAATCCCAGCTTTTCCTTTCCATTTTCCCACTGCATGTGTTTACTGCCCTCCCTCCTGCCTATCTTTAAAACCTTGACAGCCTCCTCCTCCCAGGACCCCTTCTGGTTTCCTACATCCAGCCACTCCCACATAAATATGTGTATATTAAAATGAAGGAGCGGGGATTTGCATATGAGAAAGAATGTGTGCTATTTATCATAGGTTAGTATTTCCAGTTCCACCCACTTTCCTGCAAACTGTATGGTTTCATTTTTGTGCATGGCTGAGTAGTATTTTGTTCCCATCAGCCTACTTATCTGTTAGTGGCCCCTTAGGCTGATTCCACTTGTTGATACTGTGAGTAAAGCAGTAACAGTGGCCAAGTCTCTCTGCCGAGACATGCGGTCCTCTCAGTATATTCTCGGAATGGCACAGCTGAGTCTATGATGGTCTAGCTTCCTGAGAAGCTGCCACACAGGTCTCCACCATGCCTACGCAGGTATGGTCCCACAACAGTGAATGTGGCTCTTTACACCCTTATCCGTATTTGCTACCTTTGGTTTTCTTAACAGCCATTCTGACGAGCCAGAGGGAGCCTCAGAGTAGCTTTAACTTGCATTTCCTTGTTGGCTAAGGATGTTGAACCCTCATTAAAATATTTCTCCTTTTGAGAACTCTGTTCAGCTCCTTGACTCTTTTGTGGTTTGTCTGTTTGTTGTTTAGGAGTTCTTTGTATATTCTCATATTAATGCTGTCAGCCGTGCAGCTGGTAGACTGTTGTCCAAGTCTATGTGCTACGCCTTAACTTGGTTAACTATTTCTTTGCAGTGCTGAGGCTCTTACATGTTCATGCATGTTCTCAAGTGTACACATGTGTGTGTGTGTTTATAGACGCATGCTACATGTGCATGGAGATCAGAAGCTAACATCAAGTGTCAGCCCTTGTTACTTTCCATTTCATTTTCTGTCAGGGTCTCTCGTGAACCTGGAGCCCATCAACGTGACTACGCAGGCTGGCTCTGAGCTCCACACGTCCTCCTGTCTCTGCCTTTGCAGACATGTGCTTTTGTTATCAGCTTATTTTTTTACATGCATGCTAGGAATCTGATGCTTGCGTAAGAGGCACCTTTCCAACTGGCCATCTCCCCAGAACCTCCACAGAGCACTTTGATCTCCCGAGGCCCCATCTGCTGTCAGCCTTATTTCTGGAACAACTGGAGTCCTAGCCAGAAAGTCCCAAATAGTCCTCAACTTGGTCAAATCTTGTAGTTTCAGAATTTACAGTCTTCCATGAAGGACTCTGATCCATCTGGAGCTGTCCAGAGTGAGAGATAAAGATCTCTACACACTGGCATCAGTCAAATAGACTGCCTTTTCTCCATTTGTTGGCATGGGTAGGTTTATGTTTCTCTGCTTAACCCCAAAGTTGAAACCTATAAATTCACTCGTTGGAGCTCTCTGTGATGTGTACCCTATGGACAGGTGTTTCTGGTGCACAGGGAGCTTACCTTGCCAGTCACCATCTCTATGACGACGCACCCTAGACTCCAGATATCTGCCGCACGTCCGTGGCCTTCTCCTTTGGCTCGGGTAATAACTTCAGGGGCCATGTAAGCTTTATGATCAAATATGGGAATGAATAGCAAGGGTTACCAACACAGCATTACGCATCAACAGCACCAAGCAATATGCTGTTAATCCTCGGCAATGTCCTTCACCCAGGTACAGGCAGCAAATGTTGAAAGCTTTCATTTTCAAGTCAACTTGAGGAACATTTTAGGGACAGAATATTGTTTTAAAAAGCAACTCTGAATGTGAAAATTTCCAGTAAATTGTATTCCCAATGGAAACAGGGAATTTAACCTAACACCAACAACCACACCAAGTAGTTGCCATGTAACTGGTGATTTAACCAGCAGTTTCAACCAATACTGAGCTCCTTCTGAGAGAAAGAGGCCTTCCTCAGGTCGGAGCCCAGAGCCGGCTGGACTAGCCTTACCTGCTGTCCCTAGGGTGCTGTTCACCTCTCCGGGCATGGTCTGGGCATTGTTTTTAAGTTTTACTGAGCATCCAAAATCTCCCAGTTTGATTAGTCCAGACGATGTAAGGAAGATATTGGCACCTAAACAGAAATAGGCAGCTGATGAGCGGGCTCTGAGACACAATGTGGGTATCTAAGATGTTCACATGGTCATCCAGACTCCAAAGACTTCATTCACAAACTAAATAAAATGAAGTTCTATGGAACTCCTCTTCCATAGGCAACCACAGGAAAATATACGGACCACAACTACATACTAACACAAATCAACACACACTTCGGAGCAGATACTCTGAACTGGGAGACACACAATACATACAAACTCAGACATACTCACAGAGAAGTTTTATAGAAAACCCAGACGTGTGTGGCAGTGCCTGAGCATTGTGACTATTTGCTAAGGGTAGGTTCTCTTCTGTGCATGAATGCATGAGTGCACAGAAGAGAACCTGCACACAGAGGCCACCTCTGAGCTCATTTTAACTGTAACTGAAAACAGTACTGTAAATTTTCCATTTCAGTGTTCCTACAATCAACACACACACCTATCACACTGCTGAGGGGACCTGGGGTCACTGCTCATCTCTCTGGGCAGCCTAGGATAGGATAAACAAGACAGTACAACTGACATTAGGTCATACAATATACCTTCAAAAGTAACAGTGTTCGCACTAGATACTTAGCTCTTCAATGAACTACTTTCTGACACTCCATCCTTACTAGCTAGACCCTCCAGAGTTGGTTTTACAACAACTGCACAGTAAAGTTTGAAACTGTTCTCTATCTGGCCGTTCTTAATGACAAAGCTTTTGATAAGGACACCAGTAAGCTAAACTGACTTAGGGCTCAGAGAACCCACCATGGGGATATACAGAGACTGAGTGTGGTGTGTGAAGCAGGACAACTGGATATGGGCAGCTAAGCAAGTGCTCAGACTGACCCAGCAAAGCCACATGGCAGACAGGCAAGGCAGCCGTCAAGCTGTCATAGGCTGATGGAACCCAACAGAGCATCAGTGCTTTTCAGACCCAGGCCAAAGCAGCTTCCAGTGTAACTGCCCAGATCAGGTCTAGACCTTAGTCAGGAGGCGGGTCATTCTTGGGTTTCTAGGCTAACCTCAGAGTACAGGACAGGACAGCGCTCTCAGCCACCTAGGGATGAAAGCACCCTCCTGCTTTAATTCTCTCTCAAACTCAAAACTGTCAGGGCCATGGTGTGACTCGGGCACGGATCTGTTCTGGAGCGGAAGCAGCTACTCTCTTGGGACGGAAAAGCATGACGTACACGGACTTTACCACCAAAGACACAGCTGCATGGCCTGTCTCACAGGCATTTTGGAGTCACACTCAGTTCATGTACTTAACAACCCACATTAGGACAGGAGTGCACAAAGATCTTGACACAGGTTAGGAAAGTGAGTTTTGTAACAAGTGTCCAGTAAGCACAGAGTAAGATACACCAAAGCAGGCTGTAGAAGCAGTACACTTCATTTCCAGGAAACTGACTTCTCTGAAGTGGGCTACACTTTAGAGAACTTTAGAGGCTACAGTGAGGACTTTTTAATGCACAGACACCTGGGTTCTATCACTTCTTGGCACAGGGCCCACTTTAAAGTGCTTAAAGCAGAGGCACATCAACCTGAAGAAGTAACAGGTGTGAAGGCACATCAACCTGAAGAAGTAACAGGTGTGAAGGCACATCTACCTGAAGAAGCAACAGGTGTGAAGGCACACCTACCTCAAGAAGTAACAGGTGTGAAGGCACACCCACCTGAAGTAACAGGTGTGAAGGCACACCCACCTGAAGTAACAGGTGGGAAGGCACATCCACCTCAAGAAGTAACAGGTGTGAAGGCATATCTACCTCAAGAAGTAACAGGTGTGAAGGCACATCCACCTCAAGAAGTAACAGGTGTGAAGGCACATCCACCTCAAGAAGTAACAGGTGTGAAGGCATATCCATCTCAAGAAGTAACAGGTGTGAAGGCACATTCACTTAAAGTAACAGGTGTGAAGGCACATCCACCTCAAGAAGGAACAGGTGGCAAGGGAGCTGGACAGCAGGAGACTGCCTGTGAAGCCAAGTGGGTGAGGTGTACCTTTGATGTCTCGGTGAACAATGCCGTGCTCATGGAGGACATTGATGGCTACGGTGATCTGCTTGGAATACAACCTGATGACGTGCTCCTGAAGGCCCAGCCGTGACACCTCCTCCAGTGTGCCCTCGTCACAGTACTCCATGAAGATGTACATCTCTTCCTGGGGAAGCAACACAACACCTATGTTTTGACTGTCCTTCTATGAACATAACAACCCCAGGGTCACTCAGAGGAATTGTCTTCCTCCTGCTGGGGTGTGGATGCTACCCTGAGTGCTGAGGGAGTGGTAAAGCTGTGCCTGACTCTCCTCAGAGGGGCTGCCTGCCCCGTCTGGGATGGTACAGCTCGTTTGGCAAGATCTGTATGGATATAGGGTAACTTGTATCCATTCTGAGACTATGCACCATGCAACCTTAGACAGGGAGTGACAGCCATGCCTGCAGGTGTTATCATGTCTGAAACACATCCCTGTCAATCACAAGTCCCTTAGTGAAAGCTGTCCGGCAGTGCTCAGGACACAGGGCTCACAGTCTGCGACTTAATTTCAGGAAAAATGCCTGCTTCTGAGAGAAGGCAGTTTTTGTGCTCTGTGGTGGGAAGACCTGGGATGCAGGACAGGGCTGCTCTGTGCCCACTGACTGCTCCGTGCAGTGAGAGCTGCTTACCCTGTGAAGCTCCACGCCAAAGTACCGGACCAGGTTGGGGTGCTTGATGCCTTCGAATATTTTCAACTCATCTGCAGTCTCCTTGATAGTCTTATGGTCGTTAGGCTGAAATCGAATCTGGGAAAGGACAATTGTGATGACTGTAGATACTGTCTGTGTCGTGTCTGAACCTGCCTCCTGACATGTCAGTTCGTAGGCCCTAGGACGGGGCAGCACGTCTACGGCTTTCCTTGACTCCGCTTCCTCTTACAGTTGTTCTTACAGTTGGAGGACAACATGGAGGGACCTGAGCAGCTCCGCCCGACAGGCCTACGGCTGGCTCCTGGACTCTACGGGTCAGTGACTGTGCAGCTGTGTGCCTTCCTCCCTGTGTCACTCAGCCTAACAGCCTCCAGATCAATCTGAACTGCTAAGGATGTGACTATGGGCAGCCATATGGCACTCATGGCCTAACGAGGAACGTTCCAGTTAACAGAATGTGAGGCAGCAAACGTGCTTGGTTCAGTCGCGCCACAGTGTCTACATACTCAACACATCTTATATGCCATAATATATAATTATATTGTCAATCAAAATTTTATATTTTGTCAGTTAAAATTTGTAAAAGTTAAAACGGGGGGGGGGGTGATGATGTATTTGGTAAAAGTTAAAACGACTTAGCAGCTTGGCAAGGTCACCAACACCCTGTCCCCATCACCCTTAGTCCCCTCACACCTGGGAGGCCTCCAGTGGCCCTTCCTCAGCGCCCCTTGCTCTTGCCCATCTTCACTTCTGAACCTTCCTGCCTTCTCCTCACACATGCCCACAGGGTGAGAGTGGTGGCTCCATTCCCTAGGCCTTCCTCACTTTCCCCAGCTGCCTCCATGGGCGTGCCCACCTGCTTTGCCCTGGAATCACCTGAGATCCTGATCTCCTGAAGCCTTTCTAGAGTCACTAACCTTCCGCTAAGGTATCTCAGGGCAGCGGTAGCTGCCAACTGTCATATGCTCAAACACAGGACCCAGGCCCAGAAACTCAAGAGCCCTGGGCCAGCTCTATGCACAAGGGCCATAAACACAGTGGCTTTCCTAAATCACCCAGATTTACCTACACGAAGGCCCAGAGGACCATGACTCACCTCCTTCATGGCCATCAGCTCCCCTGTGTCGACGCTGATGCAGGTGTACACTTTTCCATACTGTCCTTCTCCTGTGAACAACACAAACAGGCCACTCTTCCAGTCACTACAGACAGCAGTCAGGGCAGCTTACGGTAACTCTAACTCTGGAATATGCTTATAGAGCTACCACTATGCTCACTCTGGTTGGCTATTTAGGACTAAAGGAACTCATAGTGCTCCCTGATATCCAAAGTTTTGAGCAATCGTATCGATGCACTCGTCCTATCTGTAAATGTCATAGTGACAGAAATGTGCTTTAGGAAACCCCAAAGAGCTACGAAGATAAGCAAGCGATGTGCTGTTTCAGAATATTTCTAAGCCCTTATTCCCCTCAAGGGGTCTGGGCTGAGACTGGGGCAGAATGGAGTGGCCAATAGCATGTCTGGACTCTCTCTGGCCACACTGCTACAGGATCTCAAGTGTGAGGGGAACCTTCCAACACTGCTTCTGGGACACTAAACCAAGGGACATACGACTGAAGGAGATCAAGAGCGACAGTTAGTATGTCTTATAGAGTATCTGACTGCACTAAGATAGCACTAGGAGTCTCTAGTTTCTGTGGTTCGCAAAGTTCTCCTAACTACACTTGCCTCTCAAACTTAATGCTTGACAGAAAAATGTATTTAAGTGCTTGAAGAGTCTGGGATATCATACTCTACCACTAGTTATTTTGTTAAGAGTAATTTCACTTAGAAATCAATTACCTGCAAAATATTGGGGGGGGGGGTAAGAGGGAGACTCTCCTGCCCTGATTTATATCTAGTCTCTTCTCAAATAATATTCTTGTGGGGATAAAAGAACGCAGATGACAAGGGTCAAAGTTCAGTAGTTCTCAAATGGAAACTTCTGGAATTATTGAGTAAAACAGATCAATGTATTGAACTATTTAAAAGTCTTTTCTCAATTTTCACTTTGTATTGTAAACATGTAAACATACTTTAGAGAACACCAAAAAGAATCACGAGACAAACACCAGGAAGAGTGTCACTTCTGGCGCAATGACCCCTTAGCATCCTCACCGATTTTGTTTCCTCTTTGCCACTTAAACGTCACTTTCCTCAGTCCAACATGCATGACATTATCATAGGACTTAGGGGTATCACACACTTGACCGATGATATTCTTTCTCCTCATCTCTCGATACCTCCTCTCTTCAAACTGTCGGACTGACTTCTGGATAGCTTCTATGGGCCCCTGCTTAGAGGCCGAGTCTGCAGAGAAACATGAAATTATCAGTCCCAGGATGTGAGGAAGCTGGTTTCCAAGAGGACACAGAGAAAACAGCAACACATGATCTCTATCCATGTTCCTCACATGACGTTATTTCCTTCTCCTTAGCCAGTGCACGGAGTTCCATGTTATCACATCCTCTACTGATGGATACTAAGGCTGGCCACATTCACCAGCCATTAATGGGTTACATACAACCCATGACATAGCTACCTGAGAGTTTTAGCTGTGTCTATGAGACAGACGGATCTTTGACGATCTGGATGGCTGTAAGGTTAATTCAAAAAGTGACATTCCCAAAGATTTATGTTTTAATTAGCTTATTTTGCTATCTATCAATCATATTTTTAAATCCTGGAAAGGAAATCTAGTTTTTTGTTTTTGCTTTTGTTTTTACCCAAATATATGATATACCAGGTTTGCCTGGATAAGTTTTTTACAGGCCTCCTGTCAAAATATCTGTGAAGAGTTGTCTTAATTATAAACCAATGAGCATTTCTCCAGAAGACTTGGACTTTAAGATGCCACTGGGAATCACAGCTTTTTTGAGAGGGGACATAGTCCTAGTGGTTCCCAATTTTGCCTAACCACCAGGTATTTGTTTTCAAAAGCAGGGTAGACTCAGGGCCACCACTGTGTTCAGGGGAACCACAGTTATAGGTGGACTAACGCAGAGACTGGTTCCCTGTTTCTAGACTCAGGCCCAGAAGTCTCTCCTTCAATACACACAGATCTGCACAGGGCCAGCCAACCAGTGCACCAAAGCTGTTTCTTGCTGCAACCCAGCTCTGAAACCCCATGTTAACCTAAACTTCCACCTGCAGTAATCACTGTACGGAACTCTAAGCCTGCCCCCATTTCCTCCTCAATTCAGCTGACAGGATGATCTCATAGTAACTTATTAGTTACAGGAGCCAAAGTTCCGCCTCCAATTTCTTTTTTTTTTAAAAAAAAAAAGATTTATTTTATGCATATGAGAACACACTATATCTGTACAGATAGTTGTGAGCCTTCATCTGGTTATTGGGAATTGACTTTAGGACCTCTGCTCACTCTGGTTAATCCTGCTCACTCTGGACAGCCCCTCTTGCTCTGGTAGACCCTGCTCATTCAGACCAAAGATTTATTTATTATTATAAATAAGTACACTGTAGCCATCTTCAGACGCACCAGAAAAGGGCATCAGATCTCATTATGGGTGGTTGTGAGCCACCATGTGGTTGCTGGGATTTGAACTCAGGACCTTCAGAAGAACAATCGGTGTTCTTATCCACTTACTCACCAGGTCCTTCCTCCAATTTCTTAGCATGAAGATGACTGCTTACATTCACAAGTACTAACAACAACAAGTACTTTCAACATCATGAAACAGATGTCCAGAAAGGCCATGATGGGTACTATGAAGTTAGAGGTGCCAATGAGTAAGACCTAATGACTCAGCCTGAACACTGTCACTGGCAACTCCTCTCTCATACCTTTGGTTTGGCTGATGAGAGTTCTAAGTTCCCAACTTCTCCGTGTTGATCCACTTGAGTCACTTCGAGGATACGCTGGCTCTGCAGGAAGTGGTTTTCATACAAATTAAGATTTATGAGAAACTACACCCTGCTGAGGTGCTGAATGGCACCATCACTGCCAATCTGCTCTCACTGCTGACTCTGGTGAGGCTCATGTCGCTGTTCATGTCTAGAAAATGACACCTAATGAAACCGTTGAAGGACTTGAACCTTCCGTAAGTAACAGACAACAGAGCTGCACATTCTGCCTTCTGGGGAACTCTACTTGAGAGGCAGTTTGGGGGGGACTGTCGCTAATATTACAACAATCACAGGAACAGTTCTGGATTTCTGAGGTGAGTGAGAGTGCTCAGCCATTAAAATATCAAGAGTGATGCTTTTGTAAAACACAAGGATTTAGAACATGCAAGGCTACACTGAACGGCCAAGGTGAGCAGGGCTCCTAAGGTCTGGTGGCTCCCCACATTCTTGTGTATTCAAGGACATCAGGGCTGGGGACTACGATGAACAGCAATGCTGTGGATGAAGCATGGCGTCAGCATGACTCTTACCATCTCGCTCTTCCGTGGGGCTTGAGTGCCGACTCAGAGACCTGAACTGCAGTTCTGCAGCTACGGAGGCCAAGCGGTCGTTTTCAGGGACGCTGGAACCCCTGTTTTAACATTAACAAAACAAACCCAACTGAGCTATCAAGTGAATGCAGCATAAAATGGAAGGTCTGTGAGGTTCTTCTAGGATTCTGATTCTCAATAGGACAGTACTGTCAGGAGGTGTTTGCAACTGGCATCTAGTGGGCAGAGGACACATGGGCAAGCCCCACAAAATCGATAACCCTAACAAACAGGGATACCACTGACATAGGGTCTCTCCTGGGGACTGCCAGGAAGCCCTGAAGTTTGTTCATTCTACATTAACAACAGTATCAAGAATAAAGCCCATCTACTTAACTGGCAGTGCATGAAAAGATCCACGGTTTACGCCTAGCACGGATAAGGGTTTGTTAAACGTGATGTTTAGGTTGCCAACAAGTTATATTTACATAGTTAATTATAACAAGAGTGCTAAAATTATTGCATGGTTCAAAAGATGGCAAATCTCTAGCAGTAAGAAAGGAATACCTAAAGGTTTCTCAAGCAGTAGCCAAGCAACTGGAGAGCAAGAGACTCAGCGTGTTAGAGACAGAGTTAGTCAGCTGCTTTTCTACAGTGAAGCCAACTGCTCAGTAAGAACGAGAACTCACAAGGGTAAAGCTGTGATTAAACAGGAAGTGTAAGGTTACAGTTCATGTACCCGAAGACCACATGAAAAAGGGTTTGCTGTTTAAGATGCTGCTGGTGTGTGTGTGTGTGTGTGTGTGTGTGTGTGTGAGCACGCCCTGTGAGCAGGTCCAGGGCAGTGCGTGGTTACTGCAGTCATGGCCCCAACCAAGTCTGGGCTAGTCTATGTACACCTGAAGCCGGCACCACATCTGCTGCCTGTAACTCCTTGGAATAGCCGTGGTGGCACCTAAGGGCCAGGCCACTAACAGAAGGGAGGACACACAGTCCACCCTAAGCAGGGCCATATCTGGGAGACTACAGGGGTCACTCAGTGTCTCTACCTTCCTGCTTTCCTGAAGGTTACATTAATGAATTTTGTGACTTTCAGAGATTTTCGTAAAGGTAAAAGGCAAGAGGCGTCCTTGAAGAAGTGGTGTATTTGTGAATGGGATGTAAGGGTCTGTGGTGAATTACAAAGGTTGCCAATTTCTGTGGAATAACAACCAGCTTGAAGCAGGGTTGAAATCCTACAGGCAGTTCATGAGCAACAGTGAAAGCTGGCTCTGGCATGCCTAGCACTGAAAAAAATGTTGTGTTCTCAAGTGAATAGTGGTGATAAAATTTCAGCCCAGAATAGCTATTTCCAAGGTCAATAAGATAAAATTAAAACATCACTGAACACTGGGGGGCAGGAGGCATACTGTGGGCTGACACCACTGTCACAGCACAGGGCTCCCTCTTCCGGCCCATACTGCACTATAATTGGGTTCTCAGGGATATACAGCAGGCCTGAGCAGGAATGCACTGGCCTGGCAGGGCTCTCTTGCAGGAAGGAGTCTTGGACTCGCACATACCTTTGTGGGACTTTGCTTTTTCTATCTGTGTTCACAAACACGTTGTCTCAAAAGCAAACTTTGTTCCTTTGTATTAAAAAAATAAAAATAAAAAATGTTAAAACTATGCTGCTGCTAAAGCCACTGGAGGTCAGGTGGATCTGAATTAAGACCAAGACCCACACAAGGCTACATAGAGATGATCATAGAGAGAAGAAGCTGGAGGCTAAGTTATCAGTAGCTTCTGCTACTGATGGACAGCATAAGATGGTGTAGGTGAAGTCAGATGGAAAGACTGCCCACACATTTACGTGTCCTATACCAGCTCCTCAGCCTTGCTGATGCAGGTGTCTCCTGACCAGCGACGGAGCATCGAGTGTGATAAGATGATACAGCAGCTGGGAAGATGGCCACGGAGGCAGTCAGCATCCTCCACCACCTCCCCTGACTCTGCACACATACTAATGAAAGTCCGGGTGGCTCCCCATGGCGAGATGGGAGAAATGTGAAGACAGATGCCATGGAATTCTCCAGTACCAAAAACAAGCAGGAAATGGGAGCTTTAATATTTATTTTATTTTGTTGTTAATAGATTAAGCTCAAACATTTAAAAATTTAAGGTTATAGATATTTATGACTAAAAAATAGGAATATTAATCATTTTAATGAGTAGCAATACTAGAAATGTGTGCAGAAATTTTAGACTGGTGTTAAGGACTGGTGCCAGTGCGACATCATCTCAGTTGTCTGAGCTGCAAGGCCACACTGTCTGCCCTGCTTTCATACTGTTTCTTCCTGGGTCCTGTATTTGGACAAGTCTCTTAGACACCACTCCCTCTGGACGCTTCCCCACAACCGCCCTTCCTTATTGCACGACAGGAACACTGGCAGGTCCCCTTCTGCTCGGACACTGGCTGAGATTAACTGCTTTGCTCCAACCTGGGAAAGGCTGCTAGGCCTGCCCCGAGTCCCCTTGAGCACCCCCAGGGTCTTTCCCTGGGTGCAGTAAGGCAGAGACTGGCAGAGCCAGGTGAAGGTCATTTAGCTCATGCTGGCTCCAAAGAAGAATCATGACCCTCAGGAACTGCTCAGCTTCTATTACCTGCTGCCAGGGTCCGGAGGCTCTGACAACCCACGGGGACCTAAGCACCGTTCCCACAGCTGTCACCCTATGACAACATCCTGACACTGAGCATCCCATGGAAGGACATGAGGGATAATGGGGTGGGAGACACACTGCTGGTGTATTGAGACTACCTGGTATCAGGGGCAGTGTTGACAGGTTTGGCCGGCGCAGAGTCACCACCACCTGGGCCAGGGCGGCCAGCAGCAGTGGTGGCGGTGGCAGCAGCGACAGCAGCAGCAGCAACAGAGTTGCCATGGTTCCGAGCGTCAGAAGGCACGCTCCGGGTGCTAAGGCAAGAAGAAAGGCTTCAGGAACAGAGGTAAGAATGAGGGTACTGGCATGTACTACATGGGTAGGAAATGAAAAAAAAAATCTTTAAAATATAAAATTCACATTGCTACTTGAGTTCCGGTCTATGTGTGTGTGAGAAAAAAAACTAGTGTCAAAGACCCTGACCTAGAAAATTCTACCACAGGAGATCAGCCTGCCAAAGGCACTGAAGTAGAAAAGAAATGCCAATTCTAGAGCATCAGTGTGAACGTGGATGTGTTTCTGGACTGTCAACTTAATCCCAAGTATACACGCTCATGGATCCTATAGTGAACTGGTCACTCCAACTTTCTCCACTCTTAAAGAGACACTCAGGGCTGTTGTTACATGTTCACTACCCTTTACATGCTTAAATTTGTTTTCCTAAGGTTGTTTTTCCAAGAAAGAAAAAGAAAGAACGACTCCAAAGTCAGAAAGCACTCAGTTGCTGGGGTTATAAAGAAGCTGGAGGCTAAGTTATCTTACAGAGGCAGGCCTGTCCTTGCTTTGCAGTGAGGCACTGTGCTGTGTCCTCAAAATAACACAGAGAAGAGCTTTAGGCAGTATGTGGCCATCAGAAGGTCAAACACCGCACTCCCGAGCAAGCGCACCCAGCTGACTGCAGAGCAGGAGCATGCGGAGGGAGCAGACAGGAGTCCGTGATGCAGGAGCAGCAGATACCTGAATCCGTCTGGAGTTGGGATGATGAGGTGAGGGTTTGGAGGGTCACTGTGGCATCGGGGCACCTTCACAGGGCGGGGGCTGTTCCGATGGATAGCTGCCGGAAATGGCAACAAAGCAAACTCGTTAGAGCAGGCAATGGAAAACTGCCACGCCAGGTAAATGGAATGGCGATTGACTTCAACAGTAACCAAGACAAATTCACTTACAGAGTGAAAAAATATGCAAGTGCTGCCAAATATGTCACCTTTGTAAAAGTAGTGCTACACATTTAAACTTTCCTAAACTAAACCCATGCTTCTGTAAACCTGTGTAAACACTGCACAACATCTGCAGAACAGACGGCCGGCATCCACCTGGGCCCAGTAGACTGGGGTGGCTGCTTCCTAGACTCGAAGATGCTTGTGCAGATGGAGGTACATCTCAACACATGCTACCAATGCTCCACTACTTGGTGCTTGGGCTCAGCGAGGGGACATATTGGCTTCTCTCCTAGGGCGGATCCCTTCTCTTCTCCCTTTAAATAGGGTAAAACAGGACTGACATAGATACAGTTCAAGATAGAACTAAAATGTAAAAAATGCATGACATTCAAAATTAGATGTTATTTTTGACAAACTTCATGGTGATAGGATTGAAGACCAGGCCCAGCGTGCTAAGAATGCACTCTACCAGTATGCTATGTCCCTGTGCCAAACTTAGATGAAACTTAAAGGAAAATGTTAAAAAACAACAACAACAAAAACCAGTGATTTTCTACTACAAACTGGACATGATTCCACCTCTCCAGCTGGGTGGGGTAGAGAGTGAGATGCCTATACTCTATTCTAGTGTGTCTTTCTCTTACTGTTGCTTCTAAGAGCCACCTGGTTCCTATGTTCCCTGGACTATGATGTCGTCTCTTGATGTGTTAGCAGTTTAATCTACAAACATTTTTAAGGATTCAGAATATACTGCAAAATTGTTTGAAAATAAAATACTGTTTGCCTTGAAAAAAAATAAAAAAATTTTTTTTTTCTCTGTGTAGCTTAAGCTGTCCTGGAACTCATTCTGTAGACCAAGGTGGCTTTGAACATAGAGATCTGCCTGTCTCTGCCTTCCAAGTGCTGGGATTATAGGCATGTGCCACCTCTGCCCAGCTAAGAACTAAAGCAAGTCAATATTTACTCAAGTGAGCAGAGAAATGGGAGAAGCATGGGAAAAAGAAACACCTACTTCATGAGACAAGGGAGGACCAGGGGAACCCCTCCCCCTTCAGGAGATAAGGGAGGACCAGGGGAACTCCTTCTTCTTCGTGAGACAAGGGAGGACCAGAACCTCTCCCCCTTCATGAGACAAGTGAGGACCAGAGGAACCCTCCTCATTTGCTCCATATACAAAGATTTTAACAAGGAGAATAGGCTGCAGTGTTAACACCAGGAAAACAGAAACCAGCTCAAATGAACGGCTGCACCTTGTGCTGTCATTTTTATCTTCCTCTAGGGTGAAGAATGATGACCATGGAATTTCCTGAACAAACCTCATCTCTGTCACTTTCTGAGCACTCTTAAAAAAAAAATCTACTTTGTATGCAACTGGCTCATCAAAACCAGCAAGTGTTGGTCTCACCAAGGTACAAACCTGTGACAGGGCTGTGTGGCTTTCCTATGACGTGCCCAATGCACTCATTCATCAGGGCTTGCAAACTCTACAAACCAAAGAAAAATTGGAAGATGGTAAAAGAAACTAAATTCTTAATTATATACTTAGTACATTAGACTCAGTCGATTTGAAAGCAACATTTGAAATTAAGCAAACATTTTTAGTTTAAAAGGTAAAAGATATAAGCATAAACTAGATACAAGTTAAATATCACTTAATAATGTATTATGAATTCTATTTTCATAAACAAAAGCAACATAGCAGACTATTCCCATAAAATAATGACATCTACAAGCAAAGTTGCATCTCCATGACCAGAAGGCAACAGGAGGGAATTTACACCTGGGGACATCACCAACTGGAGCCACTGCTGCAAAGAGTGGCAGCCGATGGCACTGACTGATGGAGGAAAGTGAGGGGAAGCAATTTTGTCCTCCGTTAGCTCCTAGAGGGCAGCCTGAACTGGCATTATAAAATACAGACACTAAGATCTATGTCAGAAGTGTAGGGGCTGAGAGAAGACCAGATAGCCAGCTGCACATGGCTGCAGTAAGAGGACACTGAAAACTGTGGTGCGCCTTTAAGAGCTCTGCATTTTAATGGGTCGTCATCCTCATAGTGTAAGTCCTGAGGAACCAGGGCTCCATATATATTACACAATCCAGGACAGAGAGTGACCGACCGACTTGGTTCTTCTCTAACTGAAAAGGTATTTAGAGTACATCATACCAAGAAGTCATCTTCTGGTAAGGCTGAAATAAAGGCAGGTTCAATGGCTTGGAGGAAATCAAACCCTTGGGTGGCCCATCTGTAATATGAAAATATTCAACAATCACATAGTAGCTGGGGAAATCCTTCGTGAGTTACACAGCACTAACATTAGCATAAAAGTAGTTGGAAATTTACTATACTATTAGCTAAAGAGACAAAAGATACCAGTGTAAGTTGGACAGAAGTTAAATGACATCTAATTAATATATTATAAATTCTATTTTTATAAACACAAGCAACTTAGCAGACTAGTCTCCATAAAACAATGATGCTCATAAGCAAAGATTCAAGTGTTTCCATGTAATATGTAAATTACATATTACAAAATGCTTGGTGTTTCTTGGGGGGTAAAGGGAGGTGGTAGTTGTATAAACACCTGAGCAGAATGAGCTTACAGTGACTTTATTTTTTAAACATAGGATGGCTTTTTAAAGTCAATTCTAACACCAAAAAGAAGCATGAGGGAATTAAGTGGGGCACACCAGGCTCCAGCTTTCCATGTAACATGCAGTTAGTTTGCAGTGTTCTGACTTGGAAAGTGACTTCCAAGTGCCCTGTGTCTACTCATCTGGATTATAGAATGTCACACACTTTAGTGACAACATGCTATAGGAACAACTGCAGAGCATTTGAGACAGGGACAATCTGCACATTCTCCCAATGGATCCCTCTTAGGGGGCATGACATTTTGGACACATTAAGGATTGTCTTCCCTCTAAGGTTAATTATAGGCATCACGTATACATCCATCCATTTGAAAAATGCTGACTTGACACTGGACTGGAAGGTACGTTTCACATAGCACCCAGAAACAAGACCCGAGCAGCCCCATGTGCTCATGTAAGAACCAGAGTGCCAGCTTCTCGCTGTTACCTGGGTCTTGTGCCTCTGCCACTCTCGCATTTGGTCAGCACGTAATTCATCCACTTCTGGGCAAAGCTTATATATTTGTCTCCTATCTTCTGTCTGAATTCTCCAGACATCAAACGAACAACTTCTTTATGATACTGTAAGAAGATTTCATGTATATCAAAATTAACAAGGCCGGGTGGTGGTGACACATGCTTTTAATCCCAGCACTTGGGAGGCAGAGGCAGGCGGATTTCTGAGTTTGAGGCCAGCCTGGTCTACAGAGTGAGTTCCAGGACAGCCAGAGCTATACAGAGAAACCCTGTCTCGAAAAACCAAAAAAAAAAAAAAAAAAAAAAAAAAAAAAAAAAAAAAAAAAAAAAAAAACACACTCTGGCAATAGCTACACACAATAAGACTGTATCTGACTAAAAGGCCTTTTTCTAAAACTGAACAGCAAAATCTAATTAGTATGTATACTCTGAATAACCAGAATATCATCACAAAACAGCTTGGTAAATACTTTATTCATTTTTAAATTAGGAATGTACTTTTATGATACTAAACAGCTCTTAAATAAAGTTTTAAGATATAGTAGAAAGATAGCTGTGAGTGGGAAATAAAATCTGGGCAACTATCTGAAATTTAAAAGAAAGCTGACACTTTGGAGATGCCACGGCAGTATAAGGTGACATTCCTGACTATGCAGTGATTATAATTAATGTAAGGCTTGTCGTCTACACTTCATAATGCTTCTTGTAACCCACAAAGCCATTTCAGGGCTGTGTGGTGTTCCCTTGAATGTGGTTCCTACCTCAAACCCAAAGTTGTAGCCCTGAATCATGGCTTCTCGGTAGTACTGCTGCAGCGTGGCCGACTCAGATTCCTCAACCTCAGCATCGAACTCCAGGGTGAACATGTGGTCCACACGGTCGATGGCATCGCTTATTCTGTTGCATAGCTCGAGTGCATCGTTCTGAAGAAGCCCAGACCACGATCATTAGCCCAAGAGAGACAAGCCACAGACAGACACCAACTAGACACTTTATCAAAATATGACAGAGAAATCCCATTTCCACTGTTCTCTGTCTTTAACACCTTACAGACACCAGGTGGAAACAACCCACAGGAAGTGTGTTGATGTCGCTAGCACTTCCAAGCATTAACCATTACAGATCAGTGGAGGAGAAGATAAAGTCTACTGCTACCTGGATGCTGCCAAATATCCCACAATACACTAGAGGCATCCCCTTACAACCCCAAACAACAGGAGACAACGTACCACCCCATATAACAAGATACACTCCACCACTACCCTAAAGAACAGGAGATACCCCAACACCACCCCATACAACAGGAGACAGCTCACTACCACCCCATATAACAGGAGATATCCTACCACCACCCCATATAAGAGGATATACCCCCCCACTATCCTATACAACAGAATACACACCACTACTACCCCATATAACAGGAGACAGCCTAGCACCCCATACAAAAAAGAATCACTGTCCCCAATGTCAACAGAGTAAAGGCTGAGGAACATGTCTTATTTAAGCTCTCAGTGCTTCCATAGCTCCACACTCACCCCTTCCCACCTGTCTCTCACTCCCTCCACACTCACCCTTCCCCACCTGTCTCTCACTCCCTCCACACTCACC
>NW_022196911.1:8945485-8980310 GCF_008632895.1 Mastomys coucha | reverse complement strand
TCACCCCTGCCCACTCATCTCACATCCTCCATACTCACCCCTGCCCACCCATCTCAGTCCCTCCACACTCACCCCTGCCCACCTATCTCACTCCCTCCATACTCACCCCTGCCCACCCATCTCACATCCTCCACACTCACCCCTTCCCACCCATCTCACTCCCTTCACACTCACCCCTGCCCACCTGTCTCTCACAGCCTCCACACTCACCCCTTCCTACTTGTCTCTCACCCCCTCCACATTCACCCCTTCCCACCCATATCTCACACCCTTATACACTGGGAGTGTATCATTCATATTTCATTGCAAAGTATTCTTCAAAAATGTTCTACACTCCCAAGGCTCAGTAAATAAAATGAGGTATTCCTCAACAAAGCAGTCTGTGCCGACCTAACTTTGCCAGCTCTAGATTCTCTATTATTTCCCTCTTTCTGGCACACACATCAAACCAGACTGTGATACTTGGTCAGCAGACTCATAACCTTGATCCATGGACATCGATGCTGAGTGTGCTTCTTTTGTTAGTCCCCCTTCTTCCTGTTCTGAAACTCTCCTGATGCTACTAGGAGATGCTGACCTCTTGGTGAGGCAGTTTGTACCCTTGAGCCAGGATCCTTCAAACTCAAGTGAAATCAACATGGTACAACAACTTGCACTCTCCAGAATACCCTGGCTTGAACCAAAGGACAATAGTCCCTTGCCCTGGTATTAGGGCGGGGCAATGGTTTACAAGAGATTCATCAATAAATAAAATAAATTGGATTGGCAGAAGAAACCCACAAGCTCACTGGATGACTTGTACTTCCTGGGAGTCTCTACGAAGCACAGCTCTGTAAACATAGGCTTGGGTGACAGCTGCTGGAAAGAGCAGGTAAAAGCAGCACCCGACACAGAGGTTAAACCAGAGAAGAACAGAAAGATGCAAAGCTGTGGCTGCTGAGGACTGGGAGGCCCTCATGCCTGCCCACACTGGTTCTTCCTGTTAGTTATCTTGGCTGAATCGCATATCGAACAGTAGGATAAACGCTTTTTGAGTGTAGCTAAAGAACTCCTGTAGTACATACTGAAAACTGCTGAGGGTGAAAGAGACTTAACAGAAGAAGAGACCTAGATCCCAACCTCAACTCTGAAAAACAACCAGCCACAAGACCCACACAATCATGAACTGGCTCATTCTCCACCCTTCCCAATTCTACAGTTGCCATGAGACCCACACAGTCATGGATTGGCTCATTTTCACCCTTCCCAGCTGAGACCCACACAATCATGGATGGCTCATTCTCCAACCTTCCTAGTTTTACAGTTTCAGGAAACACCAAGGGAATGTCTCATTCACACATGTGCACAAGTATACACTAGGAAGAACTGGGGGCACTCACACCTCTTTAAGGACATCACCTCACACCACGTGACATTTCCACAGCTTTCCACCCAGAGGCAAGGATGGCGTGGTCAGTACCTTGAGCTGCTGTAAACCTTTGGCGATGACTGGCTGACTGGATGTCTGCTCATGGCGTACAGTCATCAGCCCCTCAATGGACTGCTGGAAGGCTTTTCTCTGAAGTACAAGGTGAGCAGACTCCATGACAACCAGCAGAAGGTTGTCCACCTAGAAGGAAAACCAAACACAAGGCATAAAACAGACCAGTGACAGCTTTTCCACCCCCAAACAGCACCACTCTCAAGTCTACCAGCTGGCCACCTGGCTAGGGTCACCTCCCGCAGGCCAGGGCAGCAAGCTGGCTCTTCAGCAAAGGGAAGAAGAGCCCCACTCCCCACTGGGAAAGGGCGTGGATACACATGGAGGGAGTGTTGGAACAGCCCATGAAGGTGGAAAAGTTGGGGGTGAAGTGAGTGTCCTGGCGTGAGTCACTGAGAGACTGAGTTACTGCAGTATTTGGGAGAGGCCTGCCTGTCGCCATGCTCACTTTCAAACAAGCCACAGTCCTAACTGGAGGACTGGAGAAGGGAAGGAAGGAAGGAAGAGAAGCCCAAGTAGGGCAGCACAACTGTCCAGGAAAGGCAATGGCACCTGACTGTGGCAGGACCTGGAACACCAGGCAGATAGATGGATTGCTGAGCATGTCTGGCTGCCAAGCTGGTGATTAGCCAGAGGTGGGAGGACAGGTTTACATCCGCTGCTGCCGCCACCGCCACCGCCACACTCCTAACTTAACAAGCGAGTGGGCATGTCTGACTGAGAGCCCACAAGAAAAAGCAGGTGGGTAGGGAGGAAGAGATAGCGGCTGGTCCAGCAGAGCTCCAGATGTGTGTGGACACCTGCTTTATTGTCCCTAAGCTGGACACACACATGTGAGGAGCCTCCTGACAGCAGTAATCTGTGAATCTCAAAACATGACCAGGCCCTACGAGGAGTCCTTCCCTGCACAAGTAACACCTAAGCCGCACCGTTTCTGCTCTTCAGGGCACTCTGGAATGTGTTGCCTAGAATTATTGATTCATCGATGAAATGATAACTTTAAGATCTAACTGACTGATCACAGAACTGTGTAAAACAAATGTGCAGGTCGTTTCAAGTATCCCATAACCTGACACACTTAACAAACCTGCTGGGATACTTCTACGACAATCCTGATAACAAAGCATGTAGTGAACCATCCAGGACTATTTTTAGGGAACATATAGCTCAGATCAGTGAGGGTGATGTTTGTAAGCTGCCACAGTGTTTCCTATAAGCATTCCGACCATCCCAGTTGATGGCAAGGAGGCGCACCCACCTGCATGCTTCTCAGGGTGTCCACAGTCTCCACCTGAGGCACGATTTTGACAGCCCGAGCTTCCCACGTGCTCCAGCCATCTTCTGAGTCACAGGCTCGGTCCCCATGCTTGGTCAGGAGCAGGAAGGCATCCATGAAGACGTCGTCTGGATCCTTTGAGCAGTCCTTTCCTGTGGCAGCATTGAGTAGCTGCAAAATAATTTTCTTCTCCTCAGCGAGGCTGTCGGGGACAAACATGTGCAAATTGTCTAACCCCGGAATCTGTACCTGGAAAGGAAACAGTAGGAAATGTGTGATCAAAGGCAGCCAGGGCACAGGTGCAGGACTGTATTCCTAGCACTAACAAGGCATGAGATGGAGGCCAACCTGGGCTATACAGTGACTTCAGGGCCAGCCTAGGGGCTTCAGGGCAGGAGTGGATAGACAAGCAGGTTCATGGAAGCAGATGAGTGTGAGGGAGGAGGCACTAGTTCCAACAACAAGCTAAACTGTAAGTGGCTCAGCCAAGTGAGGCTGAAGGAGGAAGGGAGGGGGGCCGGGAGGGGCCGGGGGCAGTAACATTGAAGGTTCTCTAGGACAGGAACTGCATCACTGTCCCACACGCAACAGCTGGTTCCTCATGGTGTGCGCGCCTGGGACAACCTGTTAATGCTACTGTCTGGCTGTTCGAGGAGGTGGGGTCACTTTGACAGAGATGCAGGCTGCACAGCAGTCACCTCTATGTCACTCATCCCCAGTGTGCTAAATAGTTTGAAATCAACTTGACATAGGCCAGAGTCACTGTAGAGGAGGGAACCTCAACTGAGAAAATGCCTCCATAAGATCAGGCTGTAGGCAAGCCTGTAAGGCACTTTATTGATTAATGATTAATGAGGGAGGGACCAGCCCATTGTGTGTCTTGCTATCCCTGGGCTGGTGGTTCTGGGTTCTAGAAGATGGCAGGCTGAGCGAGCCACGAGGAGCAAGCCAGTAAGCAGCAACCTTCCATGCCCTCTGCATCAGCTCCTGCCTCCAGGTTCCTGCCCTGTGTGAGTTCCTGACCTGTCTTCCTTCTATGATGAACAATGATATGGAAGTGTAAAGGAAGTAAACCTTTTCCTCCTCAGGTTGCTTTTGGGTAGGCATACGATTGCCAATGACACATCATATGCAGGTCCTGAAGTGATCAATCTCGATCAACTTAAAGAGGACAGAGACAGGTCCAAGAAGTAACTATGATGGTGACCAGGATGACTATTGCCAAAGATTCACACTGTGGACTGTGGAGGGCCTGAGCACAGACAATAAAACCAAAAGTTATAGCCACTGTTTTAACTAAGTTTATAACTAAGTTAATAACAGTATACACTGAGGCATGAGGAAGTGTGTTCTGTGAACAGGGAGGGTCAGTGTGCAGCCTCCAGAGCCCAGAAGAGTGACTCTGAATGCTATGAACCAGTAGCCTCTTTGGAATGCAGCAGAGACGAAGGACTCAGAGAACAGCAGGGCTTCACCTTAACATACTGCTTTGCTTTCAGAACGTCCAGGAGCTCTTGGGCTGACGCAGATAGCACAAATTCTGCTGCTATTTCTAGGTCCTAGGATCACAGAACAGAAACTTGTTTAGGATCAGCTTTAAGATAGAACCTGGGAGAAGGGTAGTGGTGCTTGCTCAGGTGGGAGGCTCACCTTCCTCAGCATTTTAGCAAAGCCCAGGGCCTTGGAGGCTCTTTCTCTAGCTTCGTGGAAGAGCTCCTTGAGTGCTCGGCTGATCTCGATGACAGACCTCCTGCCGGGGGTGAAGTTTAGTTAGTTCACACTGGGGGCTCTCGGGGACAAGGGCAGCGAGTAATAGACATGCAGTAAATTTCAGAACATAGCGCAAACTGCACCCTTGGACTTCATCAATGGGACAAGAAGCTACTAAGAATGTGGCCAGATACGCAGCCAACTGATCTTCAGACTGAGTACTTCCAGTGTATGTAGGGGACATCAAATACCCCTCAAGTAGCAGTATGTTTAATTATCTAGACATTATGATGACATATTCTTAGAGTTTAAGAGCTCATAATAACTAAAAAGAAATTTAAACCATGTGGTGATGACTATCCCTTAATACCATCCTGAGGCTCATGCTGACTTGGATGACACAGTGCTGCCACCACAGCTAATCACAGGGGTAGGACACCACGGAGTAGGTGTAGTGGAGCACCCATGCCCTTCCACAGAGAGAACTTCCAGATCCATCTCTGGCAGGCAAGCGGGGTATCCAAAGAAGTGCTGCTTAGTACACTGCTTCTACTCTTCAATTCTCTTGGTGACTTTTCAGTTACAATTTAAAGCTACATGGTCCACTCCTGCCCCATACACACTCAGACACACATACACACAAAGAGAGAGAGACAGAGACAGAGAGAGAGAGAGAGAGACAGAGACAGAGAGAGACAGAGAGAGAAACAGAGAGAAAAAGAGAGAGAGAGAGAGAGAAGGAGGGAGGGAGGGAGGGAGGGAGGGAGGGAGGGAGGGAGGAAGAGAGGAAAGTAGGGAGTGCAGTTTTAGTGGTTCAATATCATGAACCAGCATGACACTGGAGAGCATTCAGCAGATGAGCAATGGCTCATGTATTTACCCTAATGTTCAGCAGAAGGGATATGCCAAGTATAAACAACAGAAATGTTCCAAATGGCGCTAAAAGGCAGCATAAGCTGCTACAGGAACTTAAAAGAACAAAAACGTAGCATTTAAAGATACTCCAGGAAACATAGGCACAGTGTTGTTACAGCCATATTCAGCTAATATCCACTGGTTCTATCATGTTAAAGTCTGTTTGCCTATAAAGAAGTTCTCACATAAAGCCGTAACCAGAAGACCACTGACAATTCCTGTCCATCACTGTCCAGAATCCAGAGGTAAGCAATGGCAGAGAGCTGGTGTGACGCCAACCTTAGCTCGTCGGCAGCACTGTTGTCATCAGCGCTGGTCCACAGCTCAGCACAGCTCTCCTGCAGGCCGGATTCCAGAAAGCACCCTGTGGATTTCAGCAGCATCCCTGCGATGTCACTGGGGACAAATGACAAAGCAGAAGGAGAATCAGCTGTTGCTGCAACAGTCACAGACCAATGGGAGTTTTTTTTCTTAGCACATGACTGAGGAGAAAACACAGAACTCTAGATGATAGCCTAGCCCACCTTTGTTCTAATACATAGCACTGAGCATAAACCATGGTGGCAAGTTGTATGAAGGAGCCACTGAATTCACAAAATTATTGCTTAAATGTTCAAGATGGCATAAAATGCCTCCAACAAACCAAATGATGCAATGGAAAAGCAACAGAAACTGAAGCAGAGCTGTTTCCAAACCTTCTCTCCAGGTTACCTCTTACAGCTAGTGAAAACCAGCTCTGCTCTCTACACCTCAACTTTCTCCATGAACAGACTGTTTACACACTAGCGCTAATGAACACTCAAGCATGTAGAACAAAGTGAATCCTGGTGGCAACCCTTTACTATCACTATTGACCTCTATGTTACTAAAGGAAAGGCAGTGATGAGCTGGTGTGAGAGCGGGTGAGGACGCCCCCGTCATCAGACGGGAAAGAAACAGGGCAGGGCTGACAGCAGATGAGAAGATCAAACCTCTGCAGCAAAGTCTCTCCTGGACAGAAATCTCCCCACCATCCCACCCCCAAGCAAAGGCTGAGTGTTAGCAGGAGTATCAGAAGGGGAGGGGATGAGAGTCTAGGTACAGCAAGGAACATGATGAAGGTATGAAACTGTGTCAAGCACAAGGCTTGCCTGGAAAGGGAAACACAGCTCATCGGGCTGCAACACCTGACTCAGAAGCAGAGGTCAGGCTGAGCTCTGGAGGGCCTGGACTTAATATAAATTAGTTTAATCACATGACCATCAAAGCAGGTGGGCTTCAACATATCTGAATAGGAAGGAGACTTGATAGAAAAGGGCTTTCGGAATATCATAGAATGCACTGGATGCATCTATTTGAAAGCCCGGCTCGTGTTCTACAGAAGCACCAGTGAGCACAGTGGACAAAGCCCTACTGCATGGGAAGAAACAAGGGTGAGTCTGAAGTACTTGTGAGTGGGGACTTTTCAATGCAACAGGAAGGTAAGACTTGGACAAAGGTCTGCAGGAAGTAGGGGGATGAGTCATGAAAATAACTGGGACATGTGGCCTATGTGGGGCAGCAGGCGCCATGTGCCCAGCCCATGAGCATAGAGGAGGCTGCTGGGGCTGCACAGTGTGGCCAACTATATGCCCGGAGCTGCCGAGTGCTCACAAGGAAACAGTCTGACACACTTGTTGACATGAGCAGTGTGCAGCTGGTGCTGAGAGTCCAGGATCCATCCAAGGGGTGCAGGGGCTAAAAGCAAAGCGTAGGAGTACTGATGACCCTGGAAAAGTTGGGTTGGTTCCGCCTGTACAGAACCAACACAGTGAACAGAGCTAGGCCAGGGGTGGCCGTCCAGGGAGGGCTGTGGTAAAGCCCTGTGAGCTGTTCTCAGAACAAGGGGCATAAAGGCAAAGTCCAGAAATTGCTTTGGGAATTTGAAGGATACATAGAGACAAAGACACAAACAGCAACTGAAGAAGCGAGGTCACAGTTCACCTGAACAACAGGACGAGACTGACACTAAGTGGTAGCCTCTGAAGCTAGAGATAGAAAACACAAGGGACATCAATCACCTGGACTGAAACCTGAAAGACTGGGAAGCCAGCAAGCCTTCTGCCCACTAAGATGAAGATGTAGCCCAAGAACTGAGATCCCTGCAGGGAAGTGGACATACACTTCTGAGACACCAAATGGTACACACAAAGTCCTGACACCAAGAGAGGACAGAGATTGCCAAAGTCCCAGAGCACAGTTAGTCATACTCAGCTGGGCCAGTGCACACCTCACAGGAAGCATGCACATCTGGGCCACATCTGGGCTAGTGCACACCTCAAAGGAGGGATGCACAGCTGGGCTAGGGCACACCTCACAGGAGGGATGCATAGCTGGGCCACTGCACACCTCACAAGAGGGATGCACAGCTGGGCCAGTGCGCACCTCACAGGAGGGATGCACAGCTGGGTCAGTGCGCACCTCACAGGAGGGATGCACAGCTGGGCCGGTGCGCACCTCATAGGAGGGATGCACAGCTGGGCCGGTGCGCACCTCATAGGAGGGATGCACAGCTGGGCCGGTGCGCACCTCATAGGAGGGATATGTAGCTGGGCCAGTGCACATCTCACAGGAGGGATGTGTAGCTGGGCCAGTGCACACTTCACAGGAAGGATGCACAGCTAGGCCACACAATTCACAGAAAAGGGGGAAAGTAGTAAAAGGAGGAGAAAGAGGAGGCACTCCGTCACAGCCACGGCAGCAGGGGGCAGTGGGTCTATAGGCCTCATCCTGCATCAGGGTCAGAACTCAGGGAACCTGCCAGCATCTACATCAGGCCTGATCCAACGGGATGCTCATTTCCCTGGAATAAGCTGACAGGGACTGCTCCTTCCTCAAGCATCCCAAGTTCCGTTCTTAATCCTTCAGAGTACATAAGAGGCTTATAAAGAGACACATGGCATTCCCAAATCACTCTTAGCAAAACGTTCTGGGCATCCCCACCAAGTTCAAGAACACAAGTCTATTCATTCCACCAGCACAGGACCCACGTCTCCTGACTCATACATATCCCAGGTCCAAGCTCCACCTTTGGAGCGGGTCATTTTTTGCTGCCCCATGCCTGAAATGAAGCCCCAGCCCTCTGCCCTCTACTGCCTGGGAGCTAGCAGCACCCTGCCCTCCAATATGATAAAGAATGTCTCCAAACACTGTGGATGCTCCTTAGAGGGCAAACCCACCTAGGTGAGAACTTCTGTTCACGCAGACACTACCTGACACTCCTATGAGTACAAGGGAGTTGAGGGATCTGGGAGGGGTGAGAAGGAAGGTGTTCAAGCACAAGGCTCCTACCAGAAAAGCTTTCCAGCCTGTGCTTCTCCTCCACGGATATAATGGGTTATTTCTTTGGTAAAATTCCATTCTTCTTCTAACAGGTTTTTTAAGCTATGGGAAGCCTGAGGTAACTGCTGTAGCATTTGGATCCAGCTTCTCATGTAATCAAAATATACCTAAAAACAAAAATATAAAATGACATGCCTCAGAGAATCCAGCAACTTATAACTTGACCTGTTAACTCACACTATAAAACAGAAGGGTGAGACAGAGGAGCAACTGTGGAAAGTACAGCATGCTGGGAAACAAGACTGCACCACAGCCTGCTGATGTCTAAATGAGGACTCTTCAACTGTGTGTCTTCAGCAACGACACATTTGAAACCTTTCAGATTCCTGTGGAGTAACTGAAAGCATTACAAAATATAGGAAAGTATAATAATGTAAAATAGAAGAAAGCACATAAAAACTTTCATCATGAACAGGGACATGGCTCCTTTGGGACACTAATATTTTATTTTGTTTGGTTACTTATTTTAGCTGGAGAAAGCTATTAGCACATGTCCCACCAGCCCTTCCTGGTGCCCAGATTTGTGACATGAATTTTTCTAGACTTATTATGAAACAGAGTCAGAATATCCAGGTGATCGAAAGTTGAAACTATCTCCACTACAAGTGCTACAACAGCTTTATTATTCCTCAATTTCCACAGTGACTTCTCTGTCAGTTAGGAGTGTATGATGGTTAACAGCATACAGACCAAGAAAGCACCACCCCCACCATCAGCATCTTCTGCCCTGACCCCACCATCAGCATCTTCTGCAGGTCCTCCTCAAAGGCATCCATGTTGCAATCGGTCTTCTCCAAGCCGTCCAGGACCTCCTGCAGCATGAACTGGTAATACTGCTTCATCAGGAGCCCGCCCTTCAGGACCTCTTTACACTCTCGCACTAGCTGCAAAAGAGCACACACCATCGACACAGCCGTCACCTGCATGTTCTGGCCACATAGGCTGACAGTCCTCACAACTTAGCCCCAGAGGGACCTGCCTCTGTGGAACTTGAAATGGTTTCTGACTCCCAAGAAGCTTGTTGTATGTCATCTGTAACACGGTGAAACATCACAGAGCAGTCATGGCTCCACCAGGTACACCATGCAAATCCATTCAGAGTGAAATGGATTTCACTTATTAAGGCAACTTTCACCAAGATATAAGACAAGAGGTAGAAGAGAAAAAATATCTCATGAAATAGGAATTTTAACCAAACCAAGATTTAAATAACAGATCACAGGAAATGGTGGCTTCTGAGTAATGTAACGTAGTTACCTACTGCATGTGGTGTGTGGCTTCATCTACTACCAAAAGTTGCAAAGCAAGCCAACTCTAACCTTAATTTGATGAAGTTAGATAGAACTCAAGGAAAACAGAAGGATGGCAAAGCTGCAATATTCCTGTGTGGCAGGTGATGTGTGGAGGAGGAACGCAGAGACGAAGCAACCCCAGAAGCTCCTCCCACAATCAGATCTGGGATACTGTGCTCTCCAACTACAGGCCAGGGACTGGAGGGCAGGCCTACACAGTGGTACTTGTTTTCAAAGGCCACAGCCACAAGTGCAGTCCCTGGACAGGGGCTAGGAAACAAAGGCTGTGGATTTCAGATTCACTACTTATACTATAACACTTGCACCCAAGAATGAATCAGGGATGCACGACACCCCACCAGCGTGTGTGCACACACTGACCCCTAGGGAGCACGGTGGCCATTTAAAGTCTTGCTTTGATAGAGTCTTTAGAGAATTACACGTGTGTGCATGAACAAACACATTACAAACCCCAACGTACTCTCCTGTCTGTGTGTGCAGGGAGAAGAACTGGATGGAGACAGTGCTCTGTGCTCATCTTGAGCGCCAGGATAACAGGGGGTTAATTACTGTCATTTTCTATGCTTTTCAATTTGTCTAAAACAAGAAATAAGATTGCTTTTGTAGATAAAAGCCCTTAAATGTTTCTCAAATAATTATTCATGGTATAAAAACTATAGCTACAAGCCAGATCTCCTATAAGTGTCTGCGCCTACTTTTCTATATTAAATGCCATGTAGGTATTTACTGCTGACCCTTGAATTTTTCTAACAGAAAATTTCTATTCTCTTTTTCGTCTGAAACACTACAACAATCCTAGTATTGTTTGAAGTACATTAACATAAACTGCTATTTAACTGTACGAGAACCCCACTGGTGAAGTCGACTCCACCCTGTCTCACAGGGTTGTATCTAATGAGGAATGGAGATATATTTGACTAGCAAGCTCAGCTATCCGCTGCAACACAGAGAACAAGGTAGAGCTATGACCAGGTGAACCAGAAAGACAATGACAAACATGAGCCATGTGAAGGCAGTGAGGCTAATGGGGAAACAGCTCTAGCTGGTGCAGTGTCAACTGGAGTGGCAAGTGACAACAAGCTTACTCCCCAACGACCTCATTAGTCACCTTGGTCTACACTTGACCAAACAAGCAAACACATGTCCTATCTGGACCTGCTGTGTGGCCTGATTCACTTGTCTTTCTTCAACTGCACTGACCTGGAATGTGCAGAGCTCCATGGCCCTTCAACCTCCGGCAGGTGGAGTAAGGCTCGGAATGGCTTTACTTTATACAGTTCATGCCAACATGTTAACAGCAGAGCCTGAAAGAAGCTCCTTGGCAGCAACTGTTCAATGAAACCACTTCCAGCCGCCCCACAGCTGCTCCTGAAATACAGCCCCATACAATGAAGACCTTACCTGAAACTTACAGCTCAGAAGGAAAAGCGGACCCTACTGTTTAATCTGCACAGCTGCTTCAGCAAGCAGAAAATCCAAAACCTCTCCTGGCACACTCTAAGACATTTCCCTACCTACACACACCTCCAACAAAATAACGAATGAACTTAAACTGTCTGTAAGGATGGGTTCTAAAAGTTGAAGATAAAGCTCAGTGACATGTCACCTGCCATCTAGCCGGTGTGAGGCCCCAGATTTGATCTCTAGTATAACCAAATATAAGTAACTTTTTAAAGAAGGAATTGTGTTGCCAGTCATCAGGGCTCACAGAAAGGACTGAAAGAGTCATGTGACAGCTTGTTTTCATACTTTTTGTGAAGAAGCGAGTGGTAAGAAGCTGAAACATACTCTTATCTTTGGGGACTACAGGTGAAGAACATTCTAGATTGTCCCCCAAAAGAGTAGTAAAAACAAACACTAGGACATGTTCTTTTCACTGTTTGCAGTAACTGAGGGAGGAAATTGTGAAAAGGAAGGTGGTTGTAACGCAGCCACGACTGCGACTGCCTGTCTAAGCAGCGTTAGACACAAACCTGTTTGATACTCAAGAGGGAAGGCTCGCCAGCAGGCCTCTGTTCCAGCCGCAGCTTCAGGCACTCGTGGATCACGTTCAGCAGGACCCGACAGAGCACCAGGAAGGCAGGCTCAAAGGAAGGCAGGTCCATGGCCCTCAGCTCTTCCCAGGACACAGCGCTGCACTTCTGCTCTGAAGAGGGAGGCGTCCCCGACAACTGCACATAATCCGAGCCCCACATGGGACCTGGAAAGTCAGAGAACTGCAGCAAAAGTTCAGGACAGGATTAAAGCTATGCGCAGGACCTGGCCTGAAGCTGTGCTAATAAGTTTTGCTACAACATGCTGACATATCTACAAAATTCTCGTTCTAAAATGAAAAGGATGGCCAACAAATTCAACAAGTGCACAGAGCCTCCAGTCCCAGTGACACATTACACACAGTGCTATCTACAACTATGGAGAAATCAAGGAGTTGCTAAAATTACAAGAAAAAAGATTATAAAACTCCTATAGCTTTTATGTGAGAATAAAAATCAGAGTTCAGCCAACCTTGTATCCATTCAGAGTCGCACTTCCTGACTTTGCAGAACACAGTTTCTCCCCGACCCCCACCGACCTCTACAGCTGCCCTCAGTCACCTGTCACATCATGCTCCCTGGGAGTCCCAGTGTCCTTACCTATTCCTCCCTTCAGCGGTCCCACTTAAACTGTTAAGCTTTTCCCCAGAAAGCAGGAGATCTGGAGCTTTCTCCCCTCATTTTTAAGCCTCTGACACCACCACCACCACTAGCAGCAGCAGCATTAAAAACCTTGACCCTTTTCAAGGTGAGATCATCAAAATTTGAAAACCTCAACTTTCTGCACCTCCAACTATAGCTTGTTCCACATCTGTGGCATCTCTGGTCACCTTTGGTCACCTCGGGGACTCTTTACTGTTCTTCATCACATCCTGACACACTCAGAGGACTCTCCAAATGAACCTACACTGTAGCCTTAGCCAGTACCTAGAGGAATGGATGTTGGCTACAGGCACAGACTCCCCTGACACTTTCAAGGCCACCTCCCCATCTACTGACTACTGCCCTGGCCTAGCTCCCGCCCTCCTGAGTGTTCTCATCTCTCCCCATTGCTCCTACACAGATTCCTCTGGCCCTCACGAGTCTCCATGTGCTGACCCTGCTTGGTGCAGGCTGCTTGCTCCTCTAGGAGTTTTCCTAACTCAGCCTAATTTCCAAGACTCACCTGTGATACCTTTCTAAGGATCTCCTTCACCCTACAGCATGCCACGTACACTATCCCTCAAGTTTGTTTAGATTATCATAGAAATATCATAGCTCAATGACGGGGCAGTGTGTGTGTGTGTGTGTGTGTGTGTGTGTGTGTGGCGGGGGGTGGGGGATCAGTACTCAAAAGTCAGAAAGTCTGGTTTTGGGTCACTTAATTAGCTATGTGGTTCTGAAAGCATCTAGTAGTTTTCAGGCTGTTTCTTTATTTTAAAACCAGACTTGGACTGGGGATTAGAACTTAGTGTGAGGTATTTGTCTATATGAGGACCTACACAAACACACACTCATATACATGAACACTTGTGTTCTCTCTCTCTGTGTCTCTCTCTCTCTCTGTCTCTGTCTTTCTCTCTCTGTGTCTCTCTCTCCTCCTTCCCTCCCTCTCTCCTACTCACTGTCTATCTTATACAGATTAAGTAGAGCACACCTCAGAAAAGGTACTTAGAAACCATTTGTCTCCCATCCTCCTGCTTTGGAGCAAATGTAGGCAAAGGCAGCTTAGGGCAGATCTGTGGCGGAGGTTCATAGCCACAACCTTCAAGGGCTCAATAACTGACTTACCAGCAGCTTTGGCTGCTGGCTGGATGGACAATTCATGTCAATTACCCTCTTCAAGATGGCTCCCTGTCCCTGGGTTACTCCTGTTTCCAGTGCATATTGTGTGTCCAGGGCCACCACGAGGTATGGCAATACCTGATTTCTATGGCTCTCTCTCTCGAGTGATTCTACGTTCCATGTATCCTAGCTCCCAACATACACACTAGTTTTCAACAGCATCTCCCGACCCTGACATCTTACCCACAGAGCTTTGTCTCAGGCTTGTCTTAACCCAAGCCAGACCCTTCTAGGTGACACTCAATGCTGCACTAGTACCAGTGAAGACCATGCCCACTTACTTAGCCCCAAAGCCCAATATCCACACAGACACTGACCACACCAACCATGAAGATCCAGTAAGACTTTACGCCATGCTGACTGTGACCATCCCGCTCTGATTCTGCACAGGCCAACCCCTGACAAATGACTCACTCTCCTCAGGAGGAGGCCGGAATGCCCACCTCTAGGGGGGTTTTCTGTGGCTGCCTCGGGGAACATGTTTCTCACAATCCACACATCATGCAAACGCATGCTTGGTTACTCAGTCGCATCCACCACTGCATACTGAGCTTCCTGGTAAACCATGAGTTCTGAGAAGACCACCCTTTACCTCCAGTTAATTAGGATCAGCCAATACTCGGCTCAGCATTTGCATTACAGGGATGCTGAGCCAACTTTTGACCAGTAGGTTAATGGTGAACTCCTCTATTCACTACCTTCCCCAACAGCACCAGAAAACAACTGACCCCCTGAACTATTGTTATCAATAAGTCTCTGGTTCTGAGATTCGCTACTGTGCTACTTGAGGATGCCACCACAGACTGATATTTCTATGGAGTCAAGTAGGTAGCAGACACTAGGCGGATGTGGAAGGGGCTGAGGTGAACTAGCTCTTATGCTGCTGGTCAGTTTCAGCTCCAGCCAGCAGCTCCTGGGTGGGAATGAGGTCTGGTATTCCAAGAGAAACCTCCAATGCAGAGTTTCAGAGGAACTCCTCCCATTTAAAATATTAACTGCTAAGTTAAAAAGTAGTATTATACATGTGTATGTATAGGTACGTTATCATTAAAAACACGGGAGACAAAATGTTAACTGTAGGAGGCAGCATAGCACAGCCAAGACAGACATAGCTTAGCCAGACTTCATGCCTTGGTGCTGGTACACGCAGTGTGTGTGCCCTGACCTAATTACTTGACCCTCCTCCTCCTCAGGCACGGGCCACTGTTCAGTCAGTGGCTGCTGCTGGCCCTGTTCCCATGCTGTCACCACGGGATCCAACGCTCCCTGTGACTTCCAACTCCAATCTTACTGTTGTCAGGCGGATTCAGCTGGCTCACAGCTGTCAAATCCATGTGGCACAGCTTCCCCCACATAAATCTGTTTTAAAACAGAAACCCTCTAGGCAAATGAGCAAGCGTGTGCTTCTGAGGCTGTCATTAAACCAGAGTTCTTGTAACTTTACTTATGAAATCAGACAGGCAATGACTGGAACAAACGACTTGGCCCAGGCAGCCTCACAGTAAAGCACACCACACAGCAACCACACCACATCAGGAAGATTGCCACGCCCCCCCACACCCTCCTCGGAGCTTAGGGTGGCTGGCGCAGACCTGCCCTGTGCTAGCCATTGGCCCTACATTCCACACTACATTTGCTCTCCAGGATGGACAGAAGTATGTGCATTTTTAAAGATCTTTGGGTAATTAATGCTGATGTGTGGCCTGGCCTGGAAACCACTGGTCTATTTTTAAGTCTGGTAGCTCAGGCTCCCCCAACAATCCACAACGCTGGAGATTAGTTACCTCCTCTCTAAGCTAGTTTCCTGGGGGGGTGGAGGGTGGGAGGGAGTGTGAACTGGAGCAGTGACCCTGTCTGGCACCCGGTGAGATGCTGTGTCCACGCTAAACAGCCTCTTCAGGGTTTCCTGTGTCACAGGAAAGACTGGCATAGTGTTTAGCCATCAAAGACAAACAGTACTTTATTGGCCATTAAACATAATTACATAATTTCTAATGCAAGAAATTAATTAAGACAGTAACCAAGCACTTTCTCTGTATTTGTGATAATACGGCAAAGGCAGTCAAGTAGTGTTAGCATCTTATATACTACACTAAAATACATGCAGCCTCGATGAGGAGCAGTGGGAAAGTGCACTAACTAGGCTACAACGAGTGCAGAGGAGGATGCTTGAACTCTATGTGGTGACTCCAGGTCACTAGAGAGGCTCTCACCAGGAAAAAAAAAAAAAAGCTAAAAGACAGGCAAAGAGGTGGTGCCACACCCGCACCACAGCAAGGGCACTGCTCCCGTTAAAGGGTGATGGACAGGTAATTACAGACCCATGTGCACACAGAAGACATCCGCAGGAGAGCCTGGGAGCAGTAACACAGTGGCAGCCATGCTCAGTCCCTGGTAGGCAGGCCAGAGGCACTGTGCTCACAGGCAGCATCTGCAGAGGGGCAGGCACTGGAGACTGAGCACTGTGCACGCTCAGGGGGCCTAGCCTGCTATTTGGAAATGGTAATCAGATGCAGTCTGCCATGGGAATTTAGATCATAGTGAGGTGAGAGATACCAGAGGGTCCTGAGGTCCAAGTAGGCTCCACACAAAGGAGAAGGGAACCACAAGATAAACAAGAAAGACCTCAGATCTGCTCTTGGAACACAGGGTGGAAGACTGGAACTTCGTCCACTTCTTCCCTTTTACATTATACTGTCCTGGCTTCAGGGGAAATCTTGCTGGCATTATAAGTCTATCTCATGGGCTTAAATACGTGGTGACCTGAGAGTCTCTCACAGAACACTCTTTCAGACCATAGATGAGCACATTCCACAATTATGATGGGTAACCCATCCTCAAACTTCAGAGAGCCAGCCTATGGGGTCTGGGTGTGTCCTGGGGAGGCCAGTCTCCAGCCCAAGGGAGTGACAATCACTGAATTCAAACAAGCCATTAACGTGGATGCTGCTCATGTTACTAAAATAAACACAGTAGAGTATTTCTAGTCTGCAATTTTTTTAAAAAAATAAGTATAATAAAGCTTTAGGAGAAAAGTATTTTGTAAAGCATGCTTCCAAAGGGTTACTAAAAATAATTGACTAACACTGCTTAGAAGTAATTTAATCATAAGGATTAAAGATATAAAGTCAAGCATAAGAAAAAAAAATATCACAATTAAATGTTATTTATTTCCTATAAAGCCGTTCAATGAGATCAGCCAAAAACCATAAAAGCAGAAAGCACAGCAGGCATGCACTCTGCCCCCGTCTGCTGCACGAGCCATCTGGAGGCTTCCAGTAGAGAAGCATGAGCATGCAGGCTTGTGCACTGAATGAGAGCTCGGCCCTCACTACCCCAAGAACATTTCACTCCCAAGCCTCAAATATACCATTACTAAGAAGAGATTAAAGATAAAACAATATCTACAAAAACAAACAAAAGCCCACACTGATTTACACCTGGCTTTGATGGGGAAAAATGTAACAATAATCCTAAAAAATAAAGGAGTTTGCATTTGATGCATAGTTTACCATCTATCTATCTATCTATCTATCTATCTATCTATCTATCTATCTATCTATCTATCTATCTGTACGTGTACATATATATATACACACATACAGACACACACACACACACACAAAACTCTGTGGGTAGACTGGAATGCACTACTACATACATCTTCCAGACAGAAGACTGGGATCAAAAAGACTGAGTCAGTGGTGAGGCCAGTCGCCCTAGAAATGGAGCCTGGCTAGTGGACCTTAAAACCAGGCTCTGGGCAGCTGCTCACACAGCGGCAGCAAGCAGCCTCCGAGACCACCTGCTTCTGGTTGCTCAGCAGAGTGCAACCTTCCCGTTCCTCTTACCCTCTCTTCTCAGCACACTCTCCTCACACTCTGGGCCTCTGTCTGAGGCTCCTCTCCCCACCTCGCAGCTGCCCTCCATGCCAGCTTGACCCCAGCGGTGGCCTTCTCTTTCCTTCTCCAGGCAGCTGCTGAGCCTTACAGCTGGTCAGCAGCCTTGAAGTTTTCCTTTGAAACTCTAATTGTCCTCGAGCCCTTAAAAACAACTGTGGCTCTTTCCCTGAAATACTTAGTAATATGACTAAGACAAAAAGAAACCCAGGATGAAAATGTGTATGTGTGTGTGTGCACATACACACAAGCATATGCATGCACTGCACACCATGTATCACATGAAACACATGTAAGCTCAGACTCATAATGCTAGCGAAATCTCCCCCGAAGTCAGGACAGTGTAATGTAAGAGGGAAGAAATGGGTGAAGTTCCAGTCTGAAGTGTCAGACATGTATGGCCAGCGTGTATGCACGTGGATGCATCCCTCCACTTGCAGACACTGTGCTCCTGAAGTAGAATGAAGACAAACTGTTCCTTTCACACCAAGTTAACCATAACTTCAGACCTGCCCCCTGCCAGTGTGGCTAGTCTCTGTGGCAGGGCTCCAGTTTGAACTATAGGAAGCCAACAGGAAAACTCAAATTCTGCTTTTGGAAAGCTATCTGAAAGTAGTTCTCATTTAAGAGCCTTTGCCAATCATATCACCTCAAAACTAACACTTTACAAAAACCAACAATGAAAGCCAACCCTGTCTTCCCACCAGTGCCCTGATGGAATTCAGCCCCTGCAGATAAACTCCTCAAGTACAGACCTCACCATGTGAAATCTGTGACAACCTTGTTCTGAGAGGGCTGCACACTGAAATCATATTCCAGCGATCCGCGTGTGTGAGAGGGAAAGAAGCCCCCATTTGCTGCTTGCTGAGTCCCTGACATCCTCTGAGGCTCAACATCTGACTGATAATGCAGACTCAAAGCCTGGGTTCTCCTCAGGTGTCTTCAGACTTATAAAATACCTTCTACCATGTTTGACTCCAAAGAAAGCCATGTTATACAATAAGCTGAAGCTTGAGAAATTAAAATGCTAAGTATATATATATATATATACAATGGCTACTAAAGTCGAAATCACCAACTAACAACCCAGGAACCTCGCAGGATTGGGAACTTTTGCTGTCAGTCATTCGAACATGAAAACTAAGAAGAGAAAACCTACTCACTGTGTTTCAGACTCTAAGTCAGCCCCCACAAAACGCCCCTTCCCAATTTTACCACCCTGAGCAGTATTCTGGATTTCTGAAGTATGCTTTCAAACTCAAATTACAACACACTTTGTCTAATGGCCATGCTCCTCCCAAAAAAGTCTTCCAAAGTGAAAGATTCATTTACTAACAACCAAGTTCTGTCTGTACCAAACATGTACATGCTCTCTTCCTCTGCTAAGTTTTACATTTCTTGACGATTTGCATCTTTTTAAAATCCCATAACTGAAATGTGGCTTGCTACTCGGTGGCGTGGTTAACTGTTTCCAGTTCTGTTTGAGGTTCTTTGGTGTTTCATTTTTCATGTCCTGCCATGCTAGAAATCACGAGTGAACCCAGGGCCTTGCACAGGTGTGGCAAGCACTTTAGCACTCAGCCATATCACAGCCAGGACTGAGCTTTTTCAAAGAATCCAAAGAGCTAGAGATGCAGTTCAGTGGTGGAGCACCTGTCTAACAGGCATGGGCCCTCAGGGCTAGGATGACTAAATGGGTGAGTGGGTGAGTGAGTGAGTGAGTGAGTGAGTGAGTGGGTGAGTGAGTGAGTGAGTGAGTGGGTGAGTGAGTGAGTGAATAAATGAGTGAATGGATTATCTGTGACTCTAGGTGCCATGTCCATTTTAAAATACCTGTGTAGACACTGACATTACTGACTCATATGCAGCTTGTGGTCACCCAGGCCCTGACCACTTTACACCTAACTCATCCTTTCCCAACTGGTATTTTATACGGTTGTGTCTTCCATCCACACACACCTTGTGCTTCATTCATTAATTCTGATCCCTTTACCATGATACTTTTACGGCAGCAATTGTATATATGCAACTCATATCTGCCATTTTTGCCTTGAAACGGTAATAATATTAAAGTCCATATGATCAATACTACACAGCAAGAGGGATCTGAGATGTGACAATGGGGCATCACCAATTGAAACCTACCTCCACTGGACGGTCACCCTTCACCAGAGCTACACGAGCCCTTTGCAAGGAGCCGTTCATTAGCTTATGAAGTCGTAAAATTAACTTTCTTAGCCCCATTTGCTTCAGTGCTTTGTCCACGAACGGTCTATAGATAGAAGTCAAGCAATGCCTGCTGGCTTCAGGGCCACAGTCTGCTGTTCCCCAGCCTACAGAATCCTCCTCCGACTCCAGCCTCTCAAGCTTCTTGGATACACAGCCCTGGGAGTGACTGTCTGAGATGGTGTCTGCAGACAGCCTGAGCTCTGGCGCCCTCGGACTGGGAGTTAGCTCCTCATCACTCTCTTCCTTCCCGCTCTCCAGCTCCCTCAGCTCTCCCTCCGTGTCCTCAACCTCATCCTCGGGCTCGTAGCCTTTGGATGGCCGAGGGGAAGGGATTTCAAACACTGGCCAGCCAATGTCTGATAAGTTCTTGATGCCCAGAACAGTGCCCATAATCCTCAACTTCTGATTTAAATCTTTTGTGATATTTAGCCACAGGCAGAGTGCCTGCACTCTGTCCTCAAAGTCCTTTGCGGCGTACCGCTCATAGTCCTTCTGCAGAGCCTGCAAGGACGGATAAAGTGCCTCCATGTACTCCAGCAGCTCCATTATCCGCTTCACCTGCTCAAATGAGACCCTCTGGCGCTGGAGGTGCTCGTGGTATGTTGAGCAGCCTGCACGGCTTGCCCTGTGAGGGGTTCTGCACTGACCTTCTACCGAGGTACCATTGAAACCAGCTCCATTTCTAGCGAAGGCAATGCTCCCATAATTAACTTTGAATGTGAGGATCTCATTGATAATGTCTGGGATGGCTTGGCGGGCTGTATACAGAAAGAGGTCCTGGTCATTGATGGTGCGGCCCGCATGCCAGGCCTGGAGCTCTAACCAAATCAGTTCGTTTGATCGGTTGAACCAGAAAGCAGCCGTATTCTCTTGTCCCCTTTGCTCCCTGTCCTTCTTCTTCGAGACTGAGGTAAGCTTTAACAAAAGGCGCAGTGTTTCAAAGAACTTTAACCGGTCTGCTGGGCAGTCAGTCCGAGAAGTCTGCCGTGCAGTTCTGGCTATAGGCATGGGCATAGAGACGGGAAGCTTGGCATTGCTACAGCCGAGGCTGAGGTAAGGCTTATTGAGATCCACATCTGGAATCGATTTTTTTGGCAAAGACCCAGCCACCGAGTCCAACATGAACGAGCACTGTGCATTTTTCTTATGGTCTCGCTCTGTTGTTCTCAGAGTCGCTCGAATCTTCTTCTCCTGCTTGTAGCTGTATTCTTCCACAGATTCCACTCCCTTCCCCGAATCTTTATGTAGAGACTGACTTGGTGTGTTCGTTTTTTCTATTAAAAAGAAAAACAACAAAACAGTATAAAACTCTAAAATATGAAGCTAGTCACTGTTGTAAACCAAATACTCACATAAATTTACACTCAGGCTATTGCTGTGAAAAAGAGACATTCCATAAGACAAAACTTGAAAATAATCACAATACAACACCCTGTAAGGTTTTAATGACTGTTTTCATTTTTCTTGCTATATTATCCTTGTGTTCGTTTATTCTTACAGTTGCTGAACAGACTGTCAAATTCAACACTACAAAATATCCTGAGCACCTTATCTGATGTAACCACCTTCAATGTGAAGAATGGGAAATGGCCTGAAACATGTGACGGCGACTGAGTTCAAGAGAACAGCCAATCCCTGCCTCTGTCTTAACAAAATATGTTCAATTAGAAGCAGATCATTTAAATCTCTCCAATCTCTATTCTTCCTGATGGGATGAGATGGCGTGGCGTCCAAATGCCACTCAAGTAGACTGGATCCCTAAAACCCATGTCTAAGTCAGGTAAGCACGATGGCTGCCTGTTAGCCAGTGCTGCCTGGTGGTGGCAAGGGATGGTCTCTAAGACCAGTAGCCAGGGAGTGCCACTGAATTCATGAGCTTCAGGTTTAGCAAGAGACCCTCCTGCAATAAAGGAACTGCAGAACGATGAAGGAAGAACCCAGGGGTTGACCTCTGCCCTCCACATGCATTGACACACGCATGAGTACACATCTAAACATACAAATGTGCCCCCACACATGCAAACACCCATGCACACTGCACACATGCAAAACTTGAGGAATGCTTAAGGCCCCTCAAGATTCTTTCATACAAAGCAGAAGATAGTAATGAGCAAAACCCGCAGATTTCATCTCTTGCTCTCTTCTGTCACAGAAGAATGAGCATTAACATTTGAAACTGAAGGGGAACAGGGCAGAAGACACACAGACCAATCACAGAAGTCACTCAAAGTCAATGCAAACAGGAAGCCTTGCACACTTCCTTCTAGCCAGTGAAAAGGTTCCACTGATCCCATGTCACACCTCTGCCTTTTTGTTTACATTTTAACAGCACTAAGCCAGCCAGGCTGAAGGACAAGTAGGACAGAAAGGACAGGTCTTTCTAGGATTTCCTTCACAAAGCTTTGTTTTTCAGGCTATCAAATTCATACACTACTTTATTACCACAGACAGAGAATGCTGAATGCACTGTGTGTAGCTCTGCAGACAGACCCTGTCTCGTTGGTGACCAGAGCACTGATCTGAGACGCCTTTGATACAACTATGTGGGGCTAGCTGTTGCAAAATAAAATGAGGCTGATGGGTCAAGAGAGGAACCCAGAGACCCCAGCACTGAAGAGGCCATGGATTTCAGCTCCGAGGAAAGGCATGGAGAAGAGGCGCTGAGGACTGGGGAGAGTTGTGTATGAGCAAGAATGTGCATCCTGATAAACAGTCTAAGGTGAGAGAAAATAAAAAGTATGAAACAAAAACAATTTCATTAGTGGGGCTTAAGATTTAAAGAGAAAAAACTTGAGTTGGGGAGACGCTTGGCTGGCAAAACATTTGTTGTACAAGCTTGAGGACCTGCGTGCAGATCCCTAGCATCCATGCAAAATGCTGGGCACGGCAGCTGGCGCCTGTAACCCCAGCTCAGGGTGAGAACAGAGGGATCTCCAGGGCTCCCTTAGCACTTAGCCTAGCTAACTCTGTGCACTCCAGGTTCTGTGCCTCAAAAAGGAAGGTGCAAAGTGTCTCAGGATGCTCAACCTTGACCTCTGGCCTCACAAAGGCATGTATGCATGCTCGGTCTCTCTGTCTCTCTGTCTTTGTCTGTCCCTCTACCCCCCCCCCCCACACACACACTTTATAAAACGAACGTAGCATGCATCATTAGCAGCAGTCACAGAATGTGTGTCATTTGCTATTTAAAACTAAATTTTTTTAATTGTTCATGATCTTCTACAATGCAAACATTATGTCCTGATCTATATTGTATCTACCAAGAGGCAAAACATGAAAACATGAGATGAACCTATTTCAAGTAGATGATTACTTCAACAATTAAAAGTCCCATGGGCTTGGGGGCATGATTCTACCTTTCTCTGTAGACATAATCTCCTTTTAGCAGGCCTGAAAACTAAAATGCTTGTAGGTCACACTGTATACACACAAATCCAGCTGAGCTTACCATTTAATACAAGCGTGTGTTTTACACAACTGTTTGAAATGTGCATTTACACCAAGCAGTGGTTTTATTTACACTTGGATTTACAGAGTGTGGCGGAAAGCGAATAGGGAAAGAGGCAATATGAGACAAACAATTACCTTTTCCTCAAAACAACAAGAGACAAGTTGACATTTAATGTGTGTGTGTGTGTGTGTGTGTGCACGTGCCCACACATATATTCACATATTACAGTAGAATTCAAACAGAAAAGAGACCTAAGCCCCAGTCTAGCCACATGTAAATGCCAGTTATACCACTAGTGGCCAGATTGGGGGTGGGGATGGGGGTGGAGATAGGGGTGGGGTTAGTTGCTCAATCTACATAGCTGTGCTTTCAGATGTTGTATTTGCAATGGTGTGAGTAAACAGATGTGCCAGACAGGCCTCCCCAAAGGAGAAACCTAGCAACTACGGGAGACCTAGGAACACCAGAGCTTTTTGATACAGAAGCCACCCAAGCACTGGCTAGTTGTCTTTCCCCAGTGACATCACTGATAACCTTTTAATCCACCCAGAGCCCACTGCTAATCAACAAGTTGTTTGCTCTGTTTATTGTTAATACTAAATCCTCTGAAATCAACAAGAAGTCCAAGACAGAGAGCAGCTCTGAAAAGGAGTATTTCAGAGTTGACACACTGATGCATATCTTTAGTTGCAGCATCAGAGGCTGAGGTAGGCAGAGTCCCGTGAGTTCAAGGCCAGCGTGGTCTACTTAGTGAGTTTCAATCCAGCCAGGGTTGCATAATGAGACTCTGCCTCAAATAAATATATAAATAAATGATTACATTTTGGGTAGTGATAAATCTTGGCCATACTTTAGCATTTAAGATTTTAATGAGGTTCGAACAGTGATCAGCCAAATGTATGTTTCCTCTTAGGGTTGGTTTAAGAAAAAGATAGTCAAACTTTTTTTGACTGTCAAAAATTCATCCTCAAATCTCTGTTTCCTTTATAATATAACAGAAGAGAGAAAGGACTCATTTTATAGTTTAAGCTAAATAGGGATTTCAAACAGCTGAGACAGCAACAGTTCAAATCACACAAACACCCTTGCTATGGACCTTATAAGTCAGTGTTTTGAAACACTCACATATATGGCTGAAGTTGGGAGTGCTTTGTTCCAGGAACATAGACTGAAGCTGCTGCAATGAATTTGAGCTCACTAGCTATTTGACACCTTCATGCATGGAGTGTGACACATCTCGGGTGAGCCATTTTGAAAAGAGAATCTTGTTGGCATGTGACAAATTCTGGGTTAATAATTAGCCTTTAAAAAGATTTATTATTCTTTTATTTATGTTATACATGTGTGTGCCACATGTGTGCAGGAGCCTGAGGAGTCCAGAGAGGATATGAGATCTCCAGGACTGTAAACTGCAGTTGTGAGGCTGTCTGATGTGGGTGCTGGGCACTGAACTTGTGTCTTCTGCAAGAGCAGAAAGCCCTCCTAACCACTGACCATCTCCCCCCCAGGTCAGTGCTCCTTAACCTTTTCTGGGTGACGACTGCATTTGAGAATCTGATGGAATTATAGATGTCCACAAATAGCAATGCAGTGCTCACCCATTCTTTCCGGCTTCAGAGTCACTACAATAATGAATGACACAAAGAACAACTCAGATGAGTTGGCTTCTCGTCTATTCCTCGCTTTTTGTTCAAAGCTGCATTTCCTTAAATGCTGTGCTTCAAGTAGCTGGTATGCAAACACTCGTGTGTTTAGATACGCATTGCATCTATACTGGTATTGATATCCAGCCTCCTTTTTCTAATAAATTTCACACGCCTTAATGTATTTAACTGCAATGGTCAATTCCTCTTCTACTATTCTATTATAAACAAGCATATTTAAGCAGCTACAGCAGGCTAATAGTGCAGACAACACAAGCAAGCAGGGCATGTACACACTGCTAGGAGTAGAAGCAGGAATAGTCCTCCTGAGGACCAGCAGGACACTACCTATCAACTCAAATACACATACTTTCCAATACAGCAGCTCCACCACTGAGCAGTTGGTCTCCAAAAATAACTCCACATGTGTACAAAGATACAGCAGGAATGCTTATTTGAAAATATGGGCTGGGCGGTGGTGATGCATGCCTTTAATCCCAGCACTTGGGAGGCAGAGGCAGGAGGATTTCTGAGTTTGAGGCCAGCCTGGTCTACAGAGTGAGTTCTAGGACAGCCAGAGCTATACAGAGAAACCCTGTCTCGAACCCCCCCCCCCAAAAAAAAAAAAAAAGAAAAAAAAGAAAATATGGGGGAAAGCCCATCAGGAAAGGTTACAGTTATCCTAAAAAAGTGTGAGTTCAAATGGCTGATGCAGAATGGCAGCCTCGCCTACTGTGTAGTAGCAACGGCGGTCTTCCTCCATTCTGCAAGTTTGCAAGCCCTGTGATGGTGCAGCTTTATAGTGCAGAGCCCACTAGGATGCACAGTTCATCTTGAGGCCAGTGTTTCACCTCTGATGTCTCCTGTTTGAGTTTACCATTCCAACAGTTAGTTACTGGTGGGAAACTGTAGGACTCAGCACTTCCACCAAGTAATTTCAGTAAGAGCCAACCTTCTAATCCCACATAGGTACCAGAGAGCAGATCTTCATGATCTGAACTTGGAATCCCTGAAAAACAAACCTATGGCGTCAGTAGCCTCAAGCTGAGCTTGAGATAACACTTCAGAAATCACATCCATAACAAGGGTTTCCACTGCAGTTCGAGTGGTGATGCATCCCCATGTGAACTCTGCTCTCAGTGACTTAGGGCTTTGCACTCCCCTCCACGTTTCTGGCATTTATGAGCAAGAGATTCCAGAGAATCTGGAAAGGCAGCAGAATAGCTTGCCAATTCCCCCAGAGCATTACAGGGAGGCATGCGGGGCAAGTCTCCTAAGGCAGCTAATGAGCCAAACCTCTGGATACTGCCCTGTGCAGTCCCTCCCACAGAGCATGTGGAAGGCACTGTCTAGTAAGGCTCACAGAAAGGGTGCTGTAGGACTTCCAAGGCAGTCTCAAGAGCTTACACAGGAGACTCTTAGAACCCTTGCTCTGATAGAAGCTGGGTACCACATGAGAGGCTCAGCTCCTCAGGGACCAAGACACTCTGCATGCATCCAGGCCATGCACATGATCACAGAGAGAGAAAACAGTGTGCTTGCAAGGGAGCCACCTGGGACATCTGAGATGTGGCAGATACCATGTGGAGAGGGGCTAAGGGCTCAGAGTCAGGGCCCTAGCCGAACTAAGTAAGCCCTATTTCCAGTCAATGGAACTGCTCCAGCTAAGGGTCCAGACACCATGGGCAGATGACCTTCTACTCTGCCTACACACGTGAGTGACAGAATCGTGAGCAATGAGTAGCTACACTGTCATACAGAGTTTCAGGGTGGTTTATAAAGGGCAGTAGGTAAGCAGAATAATGGGATCTCATCAGCAACTTCTCTGTCCAAAAGCTGAGTCCAACTTTGACTGCAGCCTAAAGTTAACGGTGTGACTCACAGACCCACTCACTGTAAGGCAGGAGTAATGCGCCACTTCATGGCTCCTTGGAAAGCTCTGAAAATAAATCTGAGCAGTCAGATCAATTCTAAGAAGCTCTTCCAAATACAGAGGGACCAAGAGATCGTTATGAATCATACACCAGTCTGACACCCTGACTCAGCCTGTAAGTCACAGCACAAATGTCACTTGTTCCAGAAGTCTTCCACCAGGGCTTCTCAATACCGGGTCCTGTGTGGACCCCCGATGACCTCCATGCGCCCGACCACACCAGCCCACACTTGTGTGCAGGAGACGGGACTGTCTTATTCATCCTCTAAAACAGGACATGCCTGTGCGGTCACTCAAACTGTGACTCAGTGGGAAGACTGAAGGAGAGAAACGAGGGCAGAGTGGGACTGGGGGTGGGGGGGAGAAAAGATGAATCCGGGAGAAAGGAAGAGTAAAGAGCAACAACAACTGCAGAAGCAGCAGTGAGGAGACGTGGGTAGGAAGAAAGATGCAGGCAACAAACCACGTGACCACAAACAGCCAATTAAAAAGAAGACAGAAACAACATAAGAATCTGATTTTTATCTTAACCCTCAATACACATAAAACAAACAAACAAACAAACACATGATTTTACAGATAAAGAATGGCACCCAGTGGTTGCATTCCCAGAATGCCCATCAGCCAGACTGGAAACCATGCAAGCTGGCACCTAGTGGATGCTTGTGCACCACACTACACAGCTAAGTTCTGAGGGCAGACGAGGTCTCAGGGGCTACCGGACTGTCACAATGCAAAGGTAGCAGGACTGCACACTTGCCTAAATGGGCCCCTCACTACACCTGTTCTTGGTGTGTATGAACAAGATTTTTGACAACAAATAACTAGCAGGCTCGCACATGTGGAGTGGAGCTGCTTTCTAACACACTCCCAAGAACATGTGAAGCAGAAACCCAGAGCTCAGTCACTATGAAGAGACAAAGTGCAGATGATGATGACACTGCACACAGAGAAGCTGGGAGCGTAAGTCACGCTGAGGCGTAAGCAGCTCATAAAACTCTAAGCACAGAAGACAGTCGTCAACAGTAAACACAGGGTAAGGCACACGAGCAGGCACAGCAGGCTTATGCACTCCAGGAGCCCAGGTTTTCTGTAGTCTCAATGGCTTTTCTGTTTGTGTTTCTAAGCTTCTCAGACAATATGTAATCCTCGGCAGTAAGAAAGAAATGACTAAGGATCAGCATCAGACAGCTGTGAATCTAAAGGCCCAAGAGGATTAGCTGCTTCATTTGAAAACAGCAGACATGTAGATGACTGAGACCCTTCCCACCCCTAAAACTTTACAATTTTATGAAATAACATGATTCAAAGCAGTTGAGAAGGAAAAGAGACGATGCCCCTTTTCCGTCCTTTCTGAATTGAACAGAAAACTCTAAAACCCCTAGATTTCTGTGACTGGAGTGGTAAGCCATATGAGGGTACAATGAGCCAGAAGCTTGGTATAGTCCCATTCACCCACCTTGGGAAAGAGAGTTAGGAGGAGCTGGGAGGAAGGAAGAAGCACGAAGAACCATGTTGTCAGCATCAAGGGACAGGACGTAGCTGGGCTCTGAGATGCTACATAAAGAGGACAGGAAAGGATAGGCTATCTCCGTGGAGCTCAGATCTGGGTACCATCTATGTTCTCTCCATGGCTCTCAGATATGAGTACCTTCTAGGTTCCCTCCATGGCTCCTGGATTTGGGGTACCATCTAGGCTCCCTCAGCGGCTCTCAGATACAAAGTCCCATCTGGCAGCGGCTTAGCATGCAAGAGCCCTACACACTGAGCCTCTGGCAGAAGATAGAGGCCTTGGCTGGTTCCAGAATTCAGCCTGGCTGTCTCCTCCCAGATGCCCAAGATACCACTGCCAGAGAAAAGAACTCAGAAGCCTCATCGAGAGATAAAAAGGGTTAACTGCGGGCCACCCATGTAGCATCTAGCCACCTTGGGTTTGCAGCCTCTACCACGGCCTCAAAAGACTTAAAGCACAACTCAGAACAAAGCCTCCTGCCCTGGATAATCACCTGCCCCTTCTGCTAGCAGCATAGCCTGTGATGCTATGTCAAAATAACAACCCTATCGCCAGCACTGAGATACAATTGAAAACAGAGGGGTCACTAACACTGTCAAAGACTTGATCACTACAGTCACATCCAGGTGATGCCCCACACCGGCCACACCCTTTCCCATGGATCTTTTAAGTGACAGGCTTACCTTTTAAGTTGGATCGGCTGGCCGGCCTCCCTGCACTGTTCCTCTGGTGTTTGGCTGACAGGCGTTTCATCTGTCGAGGTGTGCTTGGGGGTGAGGTGCCGTAGAGATTCTCTGTATTTGTTTCATCAGAAAAGTCCTCTGGATCGGATTCCATACTTTTGCGAGCTGACTCTCCCAACATGCACTCCTGCCTATGAAAGATAACAAATACAGAAAGAGCTGGTTAGTATCTTAGGAGCTACACTCACAGCTGTCTTCAAGAATGCTGCAAAACTTCTCCGCCTGTCTCCTCGGCATTGCAGTCCTTCTTTCCGAGGGAGTAGTGACAGTGCTTGTGGCCAAAAGCTGTGAACCATCAAGTGCAGCATGGGCACAACTGTGTGCTGCGTCTTATGTCTCTGGAGCTCTTTCAGATCTAACTGAGCTTCAAACTTAAAAACTACAAATTAAAAGAGGAAACAGCAAAAGTCTAAAAGTTACAAATCAGACAGAGCTAAAACCAGACCTGTGCACCAGCTTTGCCGAGCATACTAATGAGGGGCAAGCACAGTCCCGCCGGCCCAGGATTCCAGAGCCTGGCCCAGCTCTTCCAGGAGGGCACAGGCTCAGCGGCAGCAGACAGCATTTCCCATGGCCCACATGGGGAGGCACAGCGCATATATCCATCTACTACCACTGAGCCACCTAAAATGGGTTATGATAGCAAATCGTGTTATGCATGTTTTAGCATGTCAAAAAAGTTGTATGAATTCTCAAAGAATAAAGATATAGTTTAAGAAAGAAAGCTTTAAACTTTTCCCTGAAGGAAGGAGATGTGTTTTCTGAAAACACTGCCTATTATTCTACAGCCAGCCAATCTTCAAACTTGGATAAAGTTCCTTTTTTGCAAAACTTGCACAATAAACGTCAGTTCCATAAAGTAAGAGCAAATCAAATTCTAAAACCGAAAGGGGGGGTGGTGGAGGAGGAGCAACCATTTAAGCATTCCTATGTGTAGATCACCACAGCCCATCTCATTAGGAAATGTTTATAAACTAAGCTTGATAGAACCCACAACTGGATACGGTACAGATTCTTTCAGGTAACTTATGCCACAATATAAACCAATGCTAATCCAAAATCACAAGGAAATGGGGGAGGGCACTCAAGATGCGTGAAATCGTCATTAAACTAGAAAATCAAAACAAAAGCTATCGGGCTGGCGAGATGGCTCAGCGGGTAAGAGCACTGACTGCTCTTCCAAAGGTCTTGAGTTCAGATCCCAGCAACCACATGGTGGCTCACAACCACCCGTAATAAGATCTGACGCCCTCTTCTGGTGTGGCTGAAGACAGCTACAGTGTATTCTGTCAGAGCGAGCAGGGATAGAGCGAGCGGGGCCATCCTGAGTTCAATTCCCAGCAACAACATGATGGCTCATGGCCATCTGTACAGCTACAGTGTACTCATACACATTAAATAAATAAATCTTTAAAAAACAACAACAACAACAAAAAAAAAAACAGAAGCTATCTTCTGAAAAATAAGACTTTGGGGTTGAGGAGCCAGATCAGTAGGTAAAAGCACTTGCTGTACAAGCAAGGACCTAAGTTCAGAGCCCCAGCACCCGAGTAAAAAGTTTGCCATGGTGGCATACTCCTGTAGTCCCAGCACAGAAGAAGCAGGTGGCTTAGGGAGTGGGGATCACTAGCCAGGCTGTCTACCAGAAATGGTGAGCCCCAGGTTCAATGAGAGACTCTGTCTACAATAAAAATCAACAAGGAAGATTCCATGTTGATTCTGGTCTCTACCAACACCTTCATGTGCTAGCAGCTGCACAAACATGCCCCAGAAGTGGTACAGAATTATACAGGTTTGCCAGGTGTGGTGGTTAACATCCTGAATCCCGGTTCTGGGAGGCAGAGACTGGCAGATTCCTGGGTTCAAGGCCAGCCTGAGTTTTACATAAAGACGTTGTCTCAAATCAAAAGTATTGGTGGGCTAAAGAAATTGGGTGGCTCAGAAGTTAAGAGGACTTATTTGGGCAGAGAACAGGGGGTGGGGGTGCAGTTCCCAGAAACCACATGGTGGCGTGCAACCATCTCTAGCTCTAGTTCCAGGGGATCCGTTGCCTTCTTCTGACCTCTCTAGGTACCAGGCATTCACGTGGAGCACATACATACACAGAGACAATTCCTACACATAAAATAAAATACTAAAATTAAATAAATAAATAACTGCATAAATTTCTAGTAATGCAATTTACTTTTTAATTCTATCAGCAAGTAGCCCACTTGGATGCTGTCCTGTGGTGACTTGTGACACACCTTCTTTTCATTTATCATCTCCAAGGGGTGGAACACTGGGGCAGAAAGGCCCTCTCCTCCCGCACCCTCAGGGCCAGAGGTGGAGGAGTTGTCCATCTGCCTCTGGCTGCCAGCATGGTTGCAACAGGAAAGGTTCACTATGTTCCTGCTTTACCACATAACATTCACCAATACCATATACCTCGCCTGGGACTTGCTGGAGTCCCTTGGAGCCATGGCCTTCTCCAGATTCACAAACAATGTCATTATGGAAAAGCCTTCTCTGGGCTTTTCTGCACTGAACGTTGTTCTCTCAACTGCAGCATGTACAGCTTTTATTCTGTAACTTCTGTGGTATTCCTGACAGTTTTCCATCTATATCCCACCCATGGCTGCTCTGGCTGCCTTACGGGCCACTTCTGCCTTTCCTGTGAGGAAATGTTGTGCCATAGTAAATGCAGTGGGGGATGGATATGCACAGCACACCTCTATAGAGGAGACTGCAGAGCTGAAAGAGCAGCCTGCTAGTGCACACTCACCTAAACTCACTGGAGAGGATTCTAAAGGCAATGACTCCTGATCAGTCTAACCAAGAAACTCAAGAGACTAAGGGATAAAACAGTATCCACAGCTATGGTGAAAATTCAGTGGATTAAAGAATATACCTAACTGGATCAAACTGGTACTTCATGGAAGAAGAGATGGAACTGAACACTGTCCTATGGAAACTAACCCAGGAGGTATGGAGATCTATGTGTTCAATGGAAAAAAAGAAATGCTTTTAAACAGAACCCAGAGAAAACCCTCATTATCTCACAGAAGGACAGCTTAAGATAAGTATTCATCATCAACTATAGATGACTTTAAGACATAGACTTTCAACTAAGACATGAGGGGGAAAAACTGTGCCAGAACAGGAAATATCATACATGAACAACAATCCAAAACACAGACAGATGCTACAGACCAACCACCAGACATCAGAAAAAAAGTCACACATTAACAACAAAGTCCAAAACACAGAAGTTACACACCAACTGCCAGACATCAGAAAAACAACATACTTAAACACTGGCAAAATGCTTGTGCAAGCATTTTAGAGAAAATATTAGGGTGAGGGATATAGCTCAGTGTAGGCTTGCACACTACAGAAGAAAGTCTAAGGCTCATGAAGTGGTACCCAGCTTTAGTACTAACAACAACAAAAAAGATGAACACCACATTGCTGAAAGTCAAAATATATCATTATGTAAAGATGAGGAGGAAGGATCCCTGTAAACCACTGTCCAAGTAAAGACCTTGCACAGTGCGGCTTGAAGATGGTTTGTCGTTGTCTATAGAAACTGAAGACAGGCAAAGGCTACTACAGATTAGCAACTTAAGCCCTAGGCACATACACTGCATGCATGTAACATATGTCACACTATTTGTAACAGACAAAATCCCAAGTCACATTCCTGCAAGAGCAGAGTGACAGTGGAGTGCTTGGCCCTACGTGAGACATCTGCAGACACTCTTCCTCTTCCCATGGTTCAGGATCTTAGTGTAAGAGGGAGCAGAGAGAAAGGAAGAGCCAGATGTGCTAGGTGACTAAAACAGTATTTTCTGAACTAACAGGACAGTTGTACACATACATTCACAGCAGTTGTGACAAGACCGGTACCAGAGAAAAATCACAGAAGGGAGAGATGAGGTGGACAAGAAGTCCCACCCCTAGCTGAGGAGCTATTGGTAACTGAAATCTGCTGGAAGAGGAAAAATCAGCTTTCTTTAAAGATGTGACCCTGGTAGATCTAACATACTCCAATAGATGGCCCCACACCTAAAAATGAGCAGGCAGCACTACTGGTACTGGTGGATACAAAATGGGCAGGTAGATGTAGAAGATAGGGGAGAAAATGAGTATGTTCTCTTGAAGAAGTAATAAAAATGTTTTTAAATAGTTCTACAATTCCTACTAGTGTGGGATTTGTGGACCTATGGACAGACTGACATTCAAAAGCTGGTTGTTCTACTACAGAGCTGTGTGGGACTTGGATGGACTATTTAAAACCTCACCCTTGTATCTTTATAAAATAAAGATGACCCTCTATGAGGATTAATACTGATGTGTCAGGTGACCCTGAGTATCACTAAGTAGGCCTCAGTACTTCACTAAGTACTGAGTATCACTGTAGGCCTCAGGCTTCACTGTGCTCATCATTTACTATATGGCGAAACACCTTCTGTGGTAGCAGTGACTGCCCACCACTGCTCACAATGCAAAATTAACATGAAGTCTGGAGGCCAGACTCCAATGTGGTGAAGCGCCACTACTGTATTTTCTTAAAATTTACATAATTTGATCGCAACAGTACTCACCCTAATCAGAAATGTTGTCAGTTTATACTCCATCCAGGTAACTCAGCAACTGACTGCATATCAGAACAGCATCTAACATTATTTAAAGGAGTAAACAAGTCTAACACACAATAAATAAAATCCACAATTTCTGCCACCTTATCAAAGTTCATGAAATGGACAATGACACAAAGGAAAAAGCCAAGGAGAACAGACCAGAAGTGAACGATACAGAGCAAAGATGAGACTAAACCTGAGCCTAAAACACTTTGCAAATAACAGACCAGACAGGGCAGACTAGACAAGGCAGACTACACATGGCAGACTAGACAGGGCAGAATAGACAGGACAGACTAGACAGGACAGACTACACATGGCAGACTAGACAGGACAGACTACACATGGCAGACTAGACAGGGCAGACTACACAGGGCAGACTAGACAAGGCAGACTACACATGGCAGACTAGACAGGGCAGATTACACATGGTAGACTAGACAGGGCAGAATAGACAGGACAGACTACACATGGTAGACTAGACAGGGCAGAATAGACAGGACAGACTACACATGGTAGACTAGACAGGGCAGATTACACATGGTAGACTAGACAGGGCAGACTACACATGGTAGACTAGACAGGGCAGAATAGACAGGACAGACTAGACAGGGCAGACTACATATGGTAGACTAGACAGGGCAGAATAGACAGGACAGACTAGACAGGGCAGACTACACATGGTAGACTAGACAGGACAGACTACACATGGTAGACTAGACAGGACAGACTACACATGGTAGACTAGACAGGACAGATTACACATGGTAGACTAGACAGGACAGACTACACATGGTAGACTAGACAGGACAAACTACACATGGTAGACTACACAGGACAGACTACACATGGTAGACTACACAGGACAGACTACACATGGT
>NW_022196911.1:8930165-8945028 GCF_008632895.1 Mastomys coucha | reverse complement strand
CAGGACAGACTACACATGGTAGACTAGACAGGACAGATTACACATGGTAGACTAGACAGGGCAGACTAGACAGGGCAGATGAAAAGGTGAACAGACTTTATACACACAGTAGAAACCATCCAAGCTGAATGAGAGCGATGGGAAGAGGGTTGAAGGCTCTGCAATCTGCATCACCAAGATCTAGCGTCTGTATTGCCAGAGTTCAAAGCACAGGAAAACCCACAAAGAAATGACAGCTGAAATTTTCAAATAGATCCAACAAACTTCAAGAACTACACTCGGGGAAGAACTATGAAGAAAACTGTTTTATTAGGCATAAATAACTGTGTGCATCGTAAACAAATTGCTGTATGTCATTACTGAATTTAAAGCCACCAAAGAGAAACAACTCATTTTAGGAGCCTTTGCTTAGAAGTGAAACTTAACAGACAAAAGGTATCAAGCAGGCTTCTTGTCTTTAAAAACATGTGTATATAAAAATCTAGGAAAAAAATACTAGTGCTAAGTTCAAAAGCACTTGCATCACTTCAGTTAGGCAACCACAAGCATCCCAAGCCGCTCTGCAGCAGCACACGCGAGATGAGCTCATGTGTCCATCTGACTGGTGCGAATGTTTCCATGGATACCAAGCATTTTGGGATTGGACAGCAGATAGGCTCATGGGAGTCATCCTGAAATGGATGTCTTAACCCACAAATGTGAGGTGTCTTTCTTACACTAGCTCCTGACAGCCACACAGATTTTCTTCTAATAGAAAACCCTATTAAATGCCCTTCACTTTACACTAGAGCCTAGTAGAGAAAAGCATGTCTTGAACTCAGCCCAAGGGATTTGTAGTCTTTAAATGAAAAATGTGTAGAAAGAAAGCAAGACACAGCTTCAAAGACCTGGGACTAAAGAGTTCGGTTGTGACACACAGTGTGAACTGTAATGGAGCCTGAGTGAAGTACAATGGGATAAGTTCAGAAACATCTGGGGTTCTGCAGAAGCCCATCAGTTTTTACCTTCATTCACAGCTGTGTAGCATGTCCTTCAAAATTAAGTGGCACCTGGTTCCCTAGCAACCACAGTAGCTCACCTGTGTGAAGTCCTCTCCTCTGCCTCCCATGTGCCTGCCCTGTGTGATGTAAGAGCAAAACAGGTCCCTGCTATGGAGGATATGGGAGAGGGTAGTCCTTTCATTTTTTCTTTTCTTTTCTTTCTTAAAGAAATTTTCATCCATTGTAAATGTCAGTTTCAGGGAGGGGGACTGGAAAGCAGCATAAAAGGGAAGGCCTTTGAAATGCCATTAGAGAAACACACACATATATATACACATATATACATATATACATATTCATGTATATAACATATATACAGAAACATGTATATATATGTATTTATATGTGTGTGTGTGTATATATATATATATATATATATACACATGTGTGTATATGTGGAACTAAGACAGAATCACACTATATGATGGGAGATGCAGCCCTAACTAGATAGCATACACCAGGTAAAACCTCCAGCACCAGGAACGAGTCACAATTTCTTGAGTGACTAGCCAAAGGGATCCCATAGACAATGCCTGCAAGCACCCTCCACCCTCCCTGCAAAAATCATAGGCTATCACCATGGTTATCTGTTAACTCTCCACAACCTGACGGTAAGGCCTGGTTGCTGAAGACACCACTTAGTCATTAAACACAGAAAAATCTAGCCATTGCCCACTAGAAGGTTCACCCCTCAAGTAGCATTCACAGTGCTGGAAGTTACTTCGCATGCTACCAGAGGAGAAATGTTGCAGGATTTTTCTCTGTCCAATCACATTAGAGTAGTAGCAGGCCTGTGATTGGACAGGAAAAGGGAGGTGGAGCTAGGAGTTGGGGACACAGACAGGTGGCAGGAAGGGAAAGGAAGAGAAGCCAACTTGGAGGCAGATGAACATGAAGATGATCTTGATCCCACGTGGTTTTAAACAGCCACATGTACCTAAGATTTTCACAAGGTTAGAATAATTGGGTTAAAGCTTTATCAGTTGGCTCTGAAATTATTGTATTTGCATCTTGTAAATTGGGATCTTATTGTTATATAAATCTGATTGGATAATTAAGTTTTAAGAGTCATGTTTCTACTGGGTAACTAGGCATTGAGATGGTTGGTTGTGGGGTGTGGGGGGCATTGCATGGCAGAGATAAACTCGCTAGCTGGGAGAGAGTAGCTCAGCGGTAAGAACACACCAAGCAGGACCCTGCCGGGACATAGTGTTGGGCCAGCCAGTACCGGTACTAGAGTGGGACCACGGACCGGAGGGGCAGGAGAGATGGCAGGTTAACTTTTTAAATATTCCACAACAGAGAAAAGTAGTCATCAAATCATCAGTATCACCCAGCCTCAAACCCTCAAAGTCTGCAACCTCCAGCAGAGACCTGCTTGTTAAATATATGGTACAACAGCAGCAAGAATATGTTAAGGGAGTAACAGACCTCTCTCTGATTAGCTGTAAGGCCACTTCATAAGATGGAACACTTATCAGACACAAACCTGAACCTAAATGAGGATGGGCCACAGAAGAAATCTTACTACAATCAGTATGCTAAAGGAATATAGCAATAAAATGATACTGCTATCCCTATAGGGCAGTACCTCGCTCAGCCTTTATCAGAGAAGCTTTTTCTTGCAGTAGGTGGAAACTAGCACAAGGACCCACAACTAGACAGTGTGTAAAGAATGAGAGACTTGGGAGCACTTGGCCGTAAATGGGTTGTCTTCACCAAACCCTTCCCTTAAGGAGTCGAGGACCTATGAGGAAGAGAAGACAGAGAGACTGTAAGAGCCAAAGGCAGTAGATGACTCCAAGGAAGCTGTCCTCTAGACACACAGGATGGGTGCACAGAACAACTCAGAGGGTCTGGAGCAGCACTGAGACCCTTGAACTTGTGCAAGTTCAAACCAGACAAAATCCCAGCATGGAGAAGAGGAAGTAGACACACAGTGACAGCCCTAACAATGAAACTATTTACAACTGATGCCTGGTGGGAAAGGTTAAATCATTTTTCTTCAATGGAGAGCCACTGGGTATATCAGTCATACAAGGCTAGCAGGAACTCTATCGAGTCCAAGGCCAATGTGGACTATACAGTGAAACCCTTTCTCAAAAAGAAAAATTAATTACAAAATTTAAAAATTCATTTTTCAACTGACTGATAATTACAGTTGTACAAAAATGTCTAAAATAGGCAAGGAAATGTTTTGAAATGGCTCCCAAACTGAACTATGCACCAGAACCCCAACTTTAATGTTAAAAGACAAATTTTGGTGTGTCCTGATAAGAATTATAATTAGGAAGTATGGGTTATGACTGGAAATATGTATTACAGCATTTGCCAGAGCTTCTAGTCCATGGGCCAAGGCTCTGCACTGCCTGGGTGACTGTCACAGAGGGTGTGTTGAATTCTTATCTAAATGCCAAGCTCTACTCTCCTGCTCCCAAGGTTACCGCTCCCCTACGAGCTGAGTGCAGAGGAACTTGGATTCCTGAGCAGCTCTGGGGCAGCCTTAGAGACCAGTGCACAGCCCTTCCTGATGCCAAGGCCATCAGGGAGCATGTTACAGAGTGTCTGGGCTACTTACTATTACAGCTCTCTACTTCCAGTCACAATCAACTTCCATTCCCTTTATAAGCAAAGGTAATATCCTTAGGAAAATGACCTTTAAAGAATAAATAATAAAAATAAGGATAAGGATGCAACAACAATTGCACAGGTGGTAGGAACAGGATGGAGACTGAGAAACATGATCACCATTCACATTGTGGAAGAGGCAGACACAGGAAGACCCAAAATTAAGGCAATGGCTAAAACCAATAAAAAGACTTTATATCTGTGTTTTTAATCATCTCTGTAATTGGTTACACATAAAAAATGATTTATTAGGACAGTGTAATTGCTGTCATTAAACAGTGAGTACTGGCCATCTGCCAGACAGTCTGCCAAATGCCACACATAACTGAATTTAATCTTTAGCAGAATCTTCAGGGCCACTTTAAGTAAAGACCCTTTGCCCAGACAGCCAATTCAGTGAGTGTCTGATACTCACACCAGCACTGTTTTCTGACAGGCATCTACCAGGCCCCTAGCTGAAGATCCCCTGGGTCACTCCAAGGACTCTGGAAGTCTCAGAAGGATTCTTAGCCATAGGGATGGGCTGATGGCATAGCCTACATGCTTAGCCTTAAGCATCTAAACCAGAACTAGAGTCCTGGTTCAATCCAAAAACCACGGCCTCTCCCATGGCCACCCTGTGCCTAACTCACTAGGATGCTTCTGTTCTCCCTACGGCCGACATGCAAAGTCACTTCACTACAGGCTGTGGTTTGAGGGCCACTGGCTAGAGGGACACCACAGGGATGGGAGAGAAGGATGGACTGCCCACAGCTCACAGAGCTAACTGCCAGGCCAGTGTTAGGCCTGAGACCTCTAGTAAAGCTTCTGCTACCCTAACTTGCACATCAATAGGGATAAGGCAGCAGCCTAAAGCCAGGTTGAGGAGACCTAGACTGACTATGATTTAAGTGAGAGTCTGCCTGGCCCACTTATTTCTACCAACCAAAGCAAAGGCCTACCTCTAGCCTCTCTTCCTCAGAGGGAGCTTATCCTTCCACCAAGAACTTCACACAAATGCACTGCACCTCTAATAAGGGGATTCTGTGTTAGAACTCAGTCCATGCAAGCTTGTGTGTTTACACCTAAGAGGAAAAACTAGCCTGAGAGGAATGTGAAGGCGAGCCCTCCAAAATCCGAATTAACATTAATATATTTTTTTCTGTTGAAGTTAGGATTTTGTATGAGGCAAGATAGCTGTTAAAATATTTTTAAGATGTTATTTTTTGTTAGTCATTTCTGTTTTGTTACCTGGGCTTAATTCCAACTTGTCTACAGTTGACAGTACACACTGACTGTTGCACACCCATGCATAGTATGTGCATGGTGTCTAATCACAGGTCAGCTCCTTGGGGCAATACTGGACTCGGCGAGTTCAGCACTGACCTGACTACACAGAACTGAGCTGGGAAAACACAGCACCAAACAGAGGAGCTATTGCTCCTGTCTTTAACTTCAAGACCAAGCTATGGAGAGGCAAGCACGTGCTGTTATCTTAGCATTTCAGGAGGAAGAAGCAGGTGGCTCTCTATTAGTTCACGGCCACAAAAAATCTGCCCACTAGCACGTAACTACATACCCAGAAGAGCTTAGGACGGAGTTGAGGCTTATGCAATCGAGGCAGGCCATAGGAAACAGATGGCCAGAGTAGAACCAGATAGAAAACAAAGATACTCCAAAGAATACTTCGATGGAAACGCCAAAGCTCTGACCAAGAGTGGCTGAGTGGCTGGGGAGTGCTGAGACAAAGAAGAGCCTGCAGAAAGGGCCTGGGAGAAGGGAGCAGCCTCCTCCTCTGAGAGACTGCAAGGGGCTGGGACATGGCAGCAAGATGGACAGAGAAAACCAGGGCACCTGAGGACAGGCACAGGAGACAGAAGCTTGGGAACCTGTCTCCGAGACAGGCCTCAGCCTACCACTCTGCTCCAGCAGACAGACAGGCAAGCTGGTACACACATGTCCAACACTGCTGGGATTTTTTTTTTTTTTTTTTTTTTTTTTTTTTTTTTTTTTTTTTTTTTTTTTTTATTTCCCACATGAGGCTTCCCATCTCTAGCCACACCTCTCTTCAACTCTGGGATACATTCCAGCAGGTCCATCGCTAGGTGGCTCTGTCACTGTGCAAATGTTATAGAGCATGCAAATCAGCCCACGGGACATGGCCTGATGCAGTCAGTAATCTCAGCACACAGGTGGGGGAGATGGCAAAACTTGGTGCAAGAGCACACTGTTCTAACAAGTAACAGTGTACACACACACACACACACACACACACACACACACACACACCAGTAAAGAAACAGTAAACACACCAACCAGAAATGTGTTTATCATCATTTTCAAGTGTATATACTGTGCATCCTAATCTCGAGACTGGCATGCCAGTGGTGACCCACCACGCAAAAGGAGGTCTGCAGCTCCATTATACCCTCGTGGGACCTCAATGCTTCAGAGTCATCATGTATGAATGGTAGCCCTTAAAGCCAGCCCAAATTCTACTTGAGAGAATGACCCCTAAGGAATGGTGGAAGACTTAAGCACAGTAAGCTGGCTCCTAGGAAGTAAAAATCATCCAACACAAAAGAAATGGAGACACATGTGTAAGACTTACCTCATGAAAGAACAACTTTTTATAAATAAATAAAAAAAAAACATATAAACTGAGGAGAATTTAAGCAAAGGTTCAAGGCTTCCAGATAAAAACACACGAGTTCTTATTTTAAAAACCACAGGTAGCTTCTGAGAGGACTTTCAATATGCAGCCAACATGTACACATGAAGGCAGTGTATGACACATGCACGGCTCCCTAGCTCACCTGTGAAGTTCCTGAAACCCAGCACAAGCACCTCACCAGCACCTGTGCACTCTCTACTCCACAGTTCTCATCACGTTCTCAGTCTGTGGCACTGACAGAGGTAATATTAGCAGACTTTCTGCTCAAAGTGTCTCATCCTGACAAATATAAGACACCATGATGATACAGACGCCAGATGCAAAAGGAACTCAAACTTGATGCTCACCCAATGGTTGCTGTTATAACACACATGCATACATACACATGCACACATTTCATACTTGAAAAAAAATCACGTAAAAGTTAAGGGTTTTCCTAAATCAGGTAATTTTCAATATTTTATGACACTGTCTGAGATGGGGTAGTCCTCCCTACATACCAGGAAAAAATGCAAATTAAGGAATTTAGCACTGAACTAAGAAACCATTCATTTAAGGATAATTACAATTCTTCCGGGGCTATGACTAAGCATAACAAAGTCTTTGGAAGGAAAGATTTTAAGGAAACCTAAGAAAAACTGATTTGGCGAAGGATCAAAGGAAGTTGGTTCAGTCAGAGCTCCGGGGGTATGAACACAGGAGGAGAGCTACTGTGAACGAGGCATGTGGAGAAAGCTGCTGATGTCACTCACTGGGCTGACACCCACTGAACACAGAGTAAGCAGTGACTTCCCGGCAACAGGCTTGTGCTGTGGGGCTCCTGTGCTGCGTGCAGCCTGCATGTGCAGCCTGTGCATGAAGCCTGTGTGTAAAGCTGTTATTTAAAACGCTTCTCTTGGCCATTAGTCTCTCCTGCACGTGTGTACCTACACCATCCATGTCTGAAACTCAGCTGCTTGTGCCACCTGAGCCTGGTGCTCCGTGCCTCCTGGCTGCTCTCTCTGCGCCACATCCACACCTTCTGCTCTGCTCCCAAGTTCACAGGCCAGTGTCCACCTCTCTGAGCATCCCACTCTGGCTGTCACTGCAGACGGCAAACCTTTCATTCCAGGCCGCTCGCTCCACAAGAATCTTCTTGTGTATTTTAGGTATTTTAGGCTGACTTTCTATGGAACAGCACTTCTGGCTGCTGTTTACATTGCTGGGATTGTCACTGCTCAGTGCAGATTTACCCTGGCTGTGAGTCATATTTTCCTGCTTCCTGGAATGACTAGTTTTATGTTTCTGTTTTGTTTTGTTCTGTTTTGGAAGGTCTTATTATGTAGTCCAAGATGAGCCTCCTGCCTCAGCCTCCTCAGTGCTGGAGCCACAGCCATGTACTGTAACTGGTCATTTTTTATTGGATATCGACGTCATAAAGTTAATGTTGTCTTCTGGGTTTGCTGTTGTGCTGTAGGATCTGGGGTGTAGGGCAGGCTGCTGTAAATTATTTCTACCTCCCTGCAGCCCTCCCTCATGCTTCCTTTCTCTAGGCATAGTCTGGCCCTGCTGCTAAGCTAGGGACTCCGAGTATGTACTGAGTGCCCTAGGACCAGCACAGAAGACTCCTCATTGTCACACTGGCCTTCCGTCCGGCTCTGGGGATTTTTCTCGAACAGCAGCAGCACTTCAGTGACTGGCTCTGCCTTATCTCGATCAGTGTGTGCCCTAAACACATGTGTCTGTGGCTGCAGAGCCCAGAGGCCTGACAGACAGCAGGCGCCTGCAGCCCTTTTCTGGAGTGTTCCTTCCTCTCAAGTACACTCCCTCAACCTCTAACTGCCTCGGCTTGGAGTTCAATCTGCCTCTCCACCCTGCTGCCTGGGGCTGCCTCTGTGCACCTCAGCCTGACACAAGTATCCAGGAAGAAAGAGGCTCCTCTGTCTGCTTCCTGTCTCAGGACTTGGGGTCACACTGCCTGGCACTCAGTGTCACATACAGGCACTGCTATACTTAACATTTATTCTACCTTTCTTTGGCTCTGTTTACTGTTATCACCAAAAGTAAGTACACTGGTATTTTTATAACCCCAAAAGTTGTCCTCTGGATCTATTTTCTAGGTTTTTTGTTTGTTTTTTTGAAGGAGGGGTTTTTTGTTTGGGGGTTTTGGGATTTTTTTTTTTTTTTGGTGTTAGTGAAATAACACTACTTAATTTGCAACATGTATAGGAAAAGTAATACTTGACAAAGAGTCAAATTACAACAAATCTAAACACTTCATTTATAACAGGGACTATATATATAGGAATTCCTTTAGGGAAAAAAATAGATGGGAAATTCTATTAAAAAACTTGATACAAAAAGAAAAAACTTACCTGGTTTTAAAAGTGAAAATATTTACAGATAGTCAAATTCAACCTATTTGTTGGTATCAATTAACCTCATCTGGCTCTGGCCCCAGTTTCAGATTATGCATGAGAGCACAAAGATTCTTCTAAGACTTGGTTTTAAGGAAGATTATAAAATATCTAAAAGAATTTAACTGGGAAAACTGACATCACTTAAAATACCAAACTACACAAAGGTGATATTATTTCTCAGCTACAGATGGTTCGTGTATCTGAAATTTTACTTTACATTACAGTAATAAATCCTCTTACAAGGGTAATTATACCTGTACTGACTCTCACCATTTCTTTATAGCTTAATACCAAGCTGATTAATCTCTAGAACCTCTGTCATCTTTTCCTCTTACTCGGTGCACACAGGACCTTTACTGAGGCAATTCATACTCTGACATACACATCGTGTACAGACTCTACCATGGAAAGAACAAGGGACAGAGACATGGCACCACATCCACGAAGAGTCGCAGAGAATGGAGACTGGTGTACTCCTGGACAGGGACAAAAAAAAAAAAAAAAAAACAAAGGCTCCTGACCCTACTTCCACAGCTTACCACCAAGCTTTGTGATTAACCAGCTCCATATTGTGCAACAAAGATATGGCTAGATAGTGAAGCCAGATATGTCATCGATGGAACAGACCTGGAATAAACCCCTATTCCAATGGCCACCTAGTTTGAGCTTCAGTGATCAACATCGTTTGGAGGAAAGAGTACTCAGCAGACAGCACACAGACAGCTAGGCATCCGGAAAGGGGAGAAATGGAACTCAAGACAAAGAGAGTGAACTTGGAATGGACTGAGCAAGAATCAGACCTAAGATGTTTTGGCAGCAAACAGGAGTGTAAGACCTTACATGCAGCAGTGCCATCTTACTGGTACAAAATCCTCTCCCAAAGAAACAAAGGCCAAGAAACTGACGAACTGCCATCATCAAAATGCAAATTTTCTGTGCAATTATAAATGAGAAGGTAACAAAGCTCACAATATGGGAGGAAATGTTTGCAAGTCGTAGATCTGATCAGAGACCTTGTGTCCAAAAGGCACAAGGATGTGTTACACAGACAAGCTAATCAAGACCCCGAGAGAAGTCTACACCCAGGAGGACAGGGCAACAGCCAGGTAAGTGTTGACACAGAGGCAGAGGAACCCTCTGTGCTGCTGGTGAGAACGCCAAACTGTGTGGCCATGCTGAGCAAGGAAGTGTTTAGCAACTCTACTCCTAGGTGCACAGATACTAGAAGAATCAAGACATATCATAAAAAACTAGTATACACATGGCCACGGCAGCATTGCCCCAATAGATAAAATATTGAAACCCCCCAGCACTCCACTGAGCAGGTAAAGTGCAGTCCATGACTAGTGGAACACTTCTCAGCCACATGGAACAGTGGAGAACAGTACACACGGTGCCATGTACGGAACCTGAGAGCACTACACTAGTGAAAGGAGCCAGCTCAGATCACATATGGTTGGGTGTATATAAAACATCCGGAACCTGTAAACCCATGCTGATTGAGGCAGGCTGGGAGGGATGGAGGCAAGAAGGGTGGATCTGCAGCTGAAGGGTACAGGTTTCCTCATGTGGCAATGGTTGTACAGCCCTATGCTCACCAAATACTGATCTGGACACACTGGACGAGCAGATTATAGAACATGTGAAATATGACACAACAAAGCTGCTTTTAGCAAACAGGTGAGGGCAAGACCTGCAGCCTCTTGTGCTCTGGCTGACCTCCGAGAGGCCAGCTAGAGTACTGACGTCCTGGAGATGGAAGGCTTTTGGAGGCAGAGACTTCCAACACAAACTTCGGAAGAGCCACAGTCATTTGCATTCCAACATAGGAAGGGCGCCTCACCTGTCTTTTGAGGGAACAGAACAGCAGTACGCCTGGCAAATCCCAGGGACAGGGAAGGGCCTCTACCAGCTCATTTTAATCACCTATTGGTCCAATTCTGAAAAAAAAATTGCTTTAAAAGCCACCAGCAAGTGAGATGCCTTTGAAAAGAAGACAGTTCTATTTATATGAGGACAAGAGGAAACTGCGACCTAATGACAGGCTCTGCACTAACTCTCATTCAGGTACCACGCCCAGAAGACTCTAACCGAATGTCTAAGGTGTATAACTCCACTGAGCAAACAAACAGAAGCCTTGCATGAGGAGCCCAAAAGCAAAGTGAACGCCTCGCTCGGCCTTTCATTAGTTCCACTCGCTCATTTACATTTCATTCTCAGGAGTGCACCGCCACGGTTACGAGGCGAAGTAACAGAGCACAAAACACGAGCCACGCACATCATAAAGGTTTCATGTGAGCAAGCGAGTATCTCCCACTATACCCAGCCACCTTCTTTCCTTCCTCCTCAAGTTGATTTGGGCTGTGGTGTTTTATCACAATACTAGAAACTGTAAGACAAGCCTTCAACTCTAGCTTCTTTCTGTGGCTCTCTCACTACAAGCAAATCCAGAGTCTCACACCAGGGAAGTGTCAAAGCAAAAGCACAAGTCTTCACATCAGGGGTAGCTTTGTGGTGCAATAAAGACCACGTAACTGAGGCGTACTCTGATCAAAGGCTAACGTTGGATATTGTCTCTCTAATGCTCTGCCTGCCTATCAGACCATATAGAATTCTTTTCAAACTATTTTGATAATTTCTCTTGTTTTTTATTGTTTTATTATGACATTTCCATTCATCTAGCTTTGTATCTTGCTTACATTTGCCCTCACACCACTCTCCATCTCCAAACAGAACTCCTCCTGTTGCAGGTGCTGCTGCCCCTAGAGGTACTGCAGGTGTGACTGCTGTGTCATGTGTGTGTCAGTAGGTGGCAGAGGGGAGAAAGGCTAGGTCTACCTAGGTTCCCTCTTCTGACCTATGAACATCCCTGAAAAAGAGAAGCCTAAGATGATGATCAGTATGGCACCAGGGACCTGGACAGGGAGCTGGCCTGACACGATTACCAGTCAAGCAACACACAGGCCCAGGTGGGCTCCCAGGATGGGGAGCAAGTGGGAGACTAGAAGAACCTGCCTGGGATCGTGGGCCCTTGCAGGAGTGAGCCTGAGACAGCTGACCTTCACATGGGGCCACTCAGGCAGGCCAAGCAAGGAGCGAGCCTGAGAGGACCATCAGTCTAGTGCTGCACAGGCCTAGGGGGTGGGGAGGAGGCAGACCATGCCCAAGATGACTCCTGCCCAGTGCCATAGCGCACCGATGGCTAGAGCACTCCTGGGGCCACTCTGGGCAGACTCCAGATACTCAGAGACCCTGAGCACCACTAAGAAGAGCATGTACGTGGTAGAGAAATGAAGAGAAAGAGAAACAGAAGGATGTGGGCACAGTGAAGAGAGGCAGAACTGGAGACTGGAAGGTAATGAGGAACAGCCTGGTAAGAGTAGCCATTGGTGTCACTTGGGACCATGGTGGGGTCCTGGCCTGTGTTACCATCAAGAAGCTACATATGTGTCCAAGGTCCTGAAACAGCAGGTGTCTGTTACCACCAAAGGGCAAGCAGATGTCCCTAATCTGGGCTGCTGTCTGGAGACATGATGTCTGAGGGCTGTGCAGAACTGGCCCATCCCTCACCTGGGCATTTTTGAGAGAGAGCTGGCCCTGGAGGCATGAGAGTGGGAGAGCAGCCCCGGAGGCATGAGAGTGGGAGAGCTGGCCCTGCACATTGTGGGAGCTGCTGGTGAGTCAGGATGATGGAGAGATATCCTCCTCCCTCCTCGCCCCTCACCACCTGCAGGAGGCAAGAGACCTAGCCCTGGGGTCAGGAAAGCAAAAGGGCTGGCCCTGGCCCTCACCAGCTGCAGACTCTTAGAGAGGAAGCCCTGCATTTACCTGGGCAACACAATAGAGCTGACTCTGGTAACAGGAGCGTGGGTGAGCCAACACTGAGGGGTGAGTGTGAGCAGTGGAGAGCTGACCCCACAACTTGACCGTGTAGCAGTGTGGGCAAGGGGGAGATGCCCTCCCCCACCCTCACCCCTTGCCATCTACAGCAGCAGGAGGCCCCGAGGTCATCAGAGCTGGAGAGCAGACACCACCTCTTGTCTGCTGTGCAGTGGCAAAGAACACCTCCCCTCCAATCTCCAAAACTCAGTTTTAAAACACTGTGTGAACAGAAGACAGAAGCGAAGTCTATTCACTGTTTGTAGGACCAAAGCAATGACTTAACGTGAGGATTATTTTCTGTACAGAGTTTCTGTAAAAATGTAGACATAGACACTTAAGATCAGGGAGACAACTTCAGGGGTTGGAGAGGGGCCTCAGCAGTTAAGAGCGTTAACTGCTCTTGCAAAGGACCAGGGTTGGATTTCTAGCATCCACATGTAGATAGATCACAACCATCTGTAACTCCAGCTCCAGAGGATCCTACAACATCATCTGGCCTATCTGAACACTCAACACATGTGGGGCACACACACACAGGCAAAACAATCACATGAACTCCTTGAACTATCTGATCCAAATGAAGACACTTAGCATTACAAAGAGCTCAGAGAACTGGACATAGGTCGGTCCCTTGTGATATATTCTGCATAGCGTCTGAGCTCTGAAAATGACAGACAAGAAATGCCTTTGTGTTCCAAAGAGTAATCTCAGAGGGTAGCCACGTCCTGAGACAAGACTCACCTCTCCTTCTGCAGTGACTCCCATGTTTCATAGAGCCAGGTTGTCCCTGCTTCTATTGCTGCTCATCAATAAGTATTTTCCCCTGCAGCAACCTAAGTCAAATCAGCTTGACCTTCCAGTTCAGTTTTCCAGCTGGGGCTGGAATTGACAGGATACAAACTGTGGCTTCGGGATCTCTGTGCAGGGCTTGTAATCAGGGACAGTGGGTGAATTTGCCTCCTCTTATGCCTTGGTCCTCACCCACTGGCCTAACAGTAAGGAACTGATGATGCTAATTCTTGTGTGATTTCTGTGGGTTTCATGGTCTGGTCATCTGCCAATCTCTATAAACAGATTAATGGGTAATGGGGATCACATCTCTGCTGAGAGAGATGACAAAGCATACAATTTGCTCATTTTTCTGCTTTGTCTACTTATCCATCATGATTTGCACTCAAGTTAATTAAGATTCATGTCTGTCAGGCACTCATCTATGAGGTGGTAGATTATTCTGTACTCCTGTGCCAGTGCTTAATCACAGCTCTAATGTGTTACCTGGGTATGATAGTTTCTAGTTCCAGGTCTGAAACTCAGAGGTCTTCTTTGCCTCTCACTGCATTTCCTACCCCTAGACAGCTATGCCAAAGTCGATCACATTGTGCCTTACAGGAACTGTTTTGAATGTTTTACAAATAACCGTGCTTCTATAAAGTGGGTATTACTAAAACTGCCACAAATTAAGGGAAAATGAGCCTGTAGTTCAATATTAGGGGAATAATGAAGTGTCTTACAGAAACACTAAGAATTCAAGTTCATAATACTCAGGCAAATCTCTGGGAAACAAAACAAATTTTTATCATTGGCTTAGTGAAAACATTTCTCCTTGATTTTACCAATTAAACTATGTAGAGCTTTTTGCTCTTCCATGCATCATCCCTGAACTTCTGCAACTTTACTAACTGAACAAGCTAACACAGAATATAAATTCATACTTAATCAAGCTGAATCACTATCTGATAAGAAGCCCTATTTTATTACTGGATTGACTATATCTTAGATAACCTACAACTTATGTCCATGCACTGTGTGCATGAAGTGCCCTTAAAGGCCAGAAGAGGACAACAGAGCACTGAAACTGGGGATATGAATGGCTGTAAGCTGCTGTGTATGTACTGGGAACTGTGCCCAGGTCCCTAGCTCTAACCTGTCAGTGTAAGAGCAGCCAGTGCTCTAACCTCCGAGCCATCTCTCACTGATACTGAGTTAACTTGACTGCCCCCTGGATATAACTAGAGCAAGGTAAAGTATGAAAACATTCATTATTAAACATAACTGAGGTGTAGAAGCCTCTTTTATATGCCACAAAAGGGTACATATACATGAATCTGTTAGTGATGTGCAAAGTTACAAAAGGTTCACAGAGAAGGGATTTTACTTCTCATAGTCAAAGCCGATTTTCCTAATTTCTCTTTATTGTTTTAGAATCAAATTACATACGTGCAAACTAAAATCTGGCTATGCTGCCATGTCAAAGGCTTCCT
>NW_022196911.1:8919311-8930155 GCF_008632895.1 Mastomys coucha | reverse complement strand
TGGCTGTCCTGGAACTCACTCTGTAGACCAGGCTCCAACTACAGTTCGGACCCACCTTGATCCCACTGTATTCAGAGCTGACAGAATCTAAAACTGTCCTTGGAATTTCCCAGAAGGCTCCTGGAAAACCAGAGACTTAGTCTGCTGCCTTATTTTAAAATAACTGGGATAGTTTGATGCTACTTTTCATGAATTCTAATCAGAAGAGACAAGACACCATACACACATGCACATGCACACATACACATGCGCACACACACACACACACACACACACACACCTGCCTCAGTTTAAATCTGTACAAGTCAAATATAAATACTTCAGAAACTGCTTGCTGTAGAAGATTCCAGTGAGTGACCTGCCAATCCACTTACAAGCTGTAACATACTTCGATTTATTGGTGTCCTGGCACTATTTTGCTCAATATTATTAGTCATAATTTTGGATATATTTTTGAATGTTTACTTGGCATTCACTTGTTCATTTGAATGCAACATCTTTTAAACCAGCTGATTTTAAGGACTCATATAACTGATATCTGGGGTTTGTATTAATATTCAGTTTGTTGGGGCATAGTCTCCCTTTGGTATTTTTGATAGGTTCTTAGTGTAATCTAATATGCGCTTACACTGCCTTACATTGCACATAGGCATTTCTCCTCCATGAAGAGCATGCATCCACTGTGTGAAACTGGATGCAACTGCCGTGCTTTCTTGAACGCTGAGTCCATCACTGTGTCAGAAACACTGTGTGCTGAGCTTTTTGGATTGGCTTTTATCCTGTTGGCATGTGGTAGGAGCAACCAAACATCTGTAATAACTACCTTATTCCGACAAGCAGTCCCCACTGGGCCATGTATACTTTAAGCTATCAGCAAGCTATGAACCACTTAAGTCTGCGGCTACAGACTGGCTTCTGTTTTCCTCTGCTGCTTCCCGGCAGGCAGCACCTGCCAACCAGCCACAGGCCAGAGTACTTGTCTTCCACAAGGGCAGTCTATTTGGGGCTATCTCGGAGTCTGCAGGAAGGACTATGCCAGGTACTTTTGGGCACAGGTTTCTGAATGCATGTTTGAACAACTCTAAGAAAATACCAATAGGCTTAGCCTGGATTTCTGGAACTCCCAGATGGGTCTACAAGACTACTGACTGAAATCAAGTAGAACAAGAATTACTAAAGAACAACAACAGAAAGGATGACCAGGGGGTGTCTGAACTGCAGCTGAATAAAGACCCTTCTCTTGTCACTTACAGTATGCCATGGGTATGGTCTGTCCCCACAGTGTCATGTGTGAGGTGCTTGTCCCCAGAGTGGCAGTTATTATAACATGCTGGGATCTCTAAGCAGTAAGGCCTAGTGGGAAGTCCCAAAGTCAACTACAGGTGTGCCCTTGACAGGGATTAAGGTGGTTCTCAGGCCTTCAGTTTCACTAGGGCTTCCTGTTTGGCAATGGGACCTCTTGCTCACACAAGTTCCAGCTCCCGGCCATTGCTGTCTGCTATAGAGTGATGAAGCCAGCAGGGGCTGTGCCTGAAGCCAGAAGGGGCTGTGCCTGGAGCTTGTGCCACCATATTTGAACTTTTGGCTTAAAGAAGTTTGGGTTGCTCTGTCTCAAGTATTTCATTTACAGTCACGAAAAACAGACTAATACACTGTCTACACAACTCCTAAAAATTTAGCAGACTGAGCCTGTAATTAGACTGTCCAGTGTATAGTCTTTCACACCAGAATGAATAAAAACAAAGGTACGTTTCTGTTTTTAAAAATGTAGCAACATGGGCTGGAGAGATGGCTCAATAGTTAAGAACACTGACTGCTCTTCCAGAGGTCCTGAGTTCAATTCCCAGCAACCACATGGTGGCTCACAACCATCTGTAATGGGATCCGATGCCCTCTTCTGGTGTGTCTGGAAAAAGCTACAGTGTACTCATATTAATAAAAAAAAATCTTTAAAAAAAAATGTAGCAACATGTTTCAAGAGCTTTACAATTCTACTTTAGGAACTAGAAGAAATCTATCCTAAAAAATGGAATAATAAGAGCTAGAGAGATGGCTCAGCGGTTAAGAGCACTGACTCCTCTTCTAGAGGTCCTGAGTTCAATTCCCAGCAACCACATGGTCGATCACAGCCATCTGTAATGTGATCTGATACCTCTTCTGGTGTGTCTGAAGACAGCTACAGTTACTCATAATAAATAAATAAATCTTGAAAAAAAAAAGAAAAAACATACAACAACTATATATGCTTTAAAAAATGGAATAGTAAAAAGTGCACATTCATATTTGTATCAAGTTATCAAAGTGTAGTGTTTTACAATTTAAAATATAAATATGCTATAAAGTAATTCAGCGGGTTATATTATCTAAACAAGATGGATATGCCTGCCACTGTTACATCGCAGGGGATGCTATGGTGAGTTATAAACTATACAATGGGAGCAAAGAGACTGGCGTCAGAGTCAGAGAACGACAAATACCGTGGTTGCTCCTCACTTTCGCAACGCCAAGCACAACTCAGAGGCCTGGAGCCATGGCTGCTGAATCTGCACACTTGTGTTACTTTTCTAAGATGGACTTGTGTTTATTTTAAAATGGACTTGTGTTGCCCTTCTAACTAGTTAGATTAATTTAGTGAGCAGACCTCATGCACTTTCTGGAAAGGAAGTACATCAAATTGAAGATAAAAATTACTCTTAAATATAGTATATAATATTTAAAAGCTGAAAACCATACTAATCTAAGCTACACACACACACTACACACACACACGTCCCACTAAATGAACAACTAAGAACTTACAAAGGAAAAGCTGGCTCTCCCCTCACTGCAACAAGGTATTTCATCAGTAGTCACACCAGAGCATTTGGCTGCATGACTTAGGACCTGCTATGCACCTATCACAAACTCAAGCAGGGCAGGGGGACATGCACAAGAAGTAACAGCTGGAGCCAAGGAGGATGTGGAAAAGCTGAGTCTCAAAAATGCACTTTCTCATGTCTATGGCTTCTGCAGATGGGAAAAACTCTAGCTCTAAGAGGTGTGTGGTGGCTCTCAAAGACAATTACAGTGGGTTTTCCCACTTCCTTCTACCTTAAGCCACAAGAAACAAAATAAAAATATAATAGTTGGCACTAACTGGGCACTCTGTGAAGAAGTTAGCAAAAACTTTTGAAGCAGAAGCCACCACTGTCTCTTCTTCAAACTAAAGAAAGAGGTTAAATCATTTTCCCCAAATCACAGCGAGGAATCAAAGGTGAGGTTCATTGCCCGTCTAGTCCCGAACCTCCCCCCCACACCACCGGAGCACCTACAGCACTGCCTCCCTCAGCCAGGAGTATCCGTGGTCCTGTCTGCACCCAGCCACTAGAGGAGACAAGGAAGCAACAAACTTCCTGTCCGGGCCCCAAGCACACAACAAGCAAGTGAGAGCACCACATGTAAGTGTTGCCGGTAGCACACTAGTACAGAAAACCAGAGAGCTCAAAGACACAGACAGAGGAACCACAATCCAGGGCAACAGAGAGAGTCCAGGGGACCCTGAAGTAATGCTTGCCAGAGGAAGAAAGCAAGAATGCTCTCTCCTAAGCTAAGCCTACATGTGAGCTCATGGTCCCTCCCTTCCTCCCTCCCTCCTCCTTTCTCTCTCCCTTTTTCTTTTCTTTCTCTCTCCCTCCCTCCTCTCTCTTACACACACATACATCAAAGATAAATAAGTTCCAATTCTCATCTTTAAGAATTACATTATTTGAAAATGTTAAGACACAGTTTCAGTGTTTTAGAGAAAAATGAATTAATCACCTAAGGGCATCCGTTCATAGACTCAACCCAATGTTACTCTCTTAAATAAATCCTAAATTTTAAACCGCAGCATGAAACTCACCTGCTCCACTGGAGAGCTATCCACAGGACAGATGCAGTCTGTGTGACCGCTACGAGATAAGGATCTTGCTATTTTCCTCCAAATTGCTTTTGATCCGCGTTCTCGTAACTTTTCTCAATCAAGTGACCAAACAAATACTCACAGGAAGCAACTTAACGAGAGCTTAGCTTGACTCCCAATACGAGTAATATAGTCCATCCAGGGTGGTGGGCGGAGAGCCCCACTCCCCAGAGCCAATGGTAGCAGCAGAGGCTTGGGAGAGGGGCTTGCTCAAATCTTACTGGACAGGATTCAGAGAGCTCCAGACACAAGTGGAGACAATCTAGAGCTGCAAGCCCAGCCCAGCACCTTGTAGCCTACCCTGCAAGCTAGGCCCCAGGCCACAAAGCTTTCACAACTTCCCCCAAACAGTGCTACCATCTGGGGGACCACCTGTTAACACAGGTGAGCCTGGGGAAGACATCTACTGAAGCCGTAGCACTGTTCCACAGACCCCACAGACATGTGGCCATCTCAAAAGGCCTCATAGTCTTATGGTTCCTACACTGCTGGAAAGGCCAGTGTCTTCTTAGAGCTGGGGAAATGTTATAACCCTAACCCAGTAAAATCAAAACACAGATTAACATACAGCAGCATGGAGGAAAAACTCCCATTTCATAGGAGAGGACCCGGAGGGCAGCAGGAAAAGGCTGGCCAAAGCAAGGCTGGAGCACAGCAGGGTAGGTGGAAGGCTGAAGCTCACATCCACAGCCTGGGGCTCCTGCTGACACTGCTCAGAGGCTGAAGGACGGGGCTGTACTGCCTTGGTGCCTGCAGCACAGATAGCCACTCTCTCCTCGGCCAGCCCTACTTGGTACCCTCAGCTTTCCTCCACAGGAGCCCCCACATTCCTGACATCTAGTAACTTAGATGTCACCTGCACAGCTGCACACACAACCTATCAAGGAGCTTCACTCAGGGACTCCAACCCTGCTACACATGGCCCAGCTCAGCCTGGGACCTCAGTGTAAGCCTCCACGACCCTTACGTTTGTTGTTCCACACACACACACACACAGACACACAGACACAAAAACAGTACTATGTGGACTGCTACACCAAGATACACCGCAGACGGAGGTTAGCTCCCCACTGCTGCGGTGGCCCTGTGCAGCAGAAGCTAGGAAGCAGCTGCATCAATGATCGGGTTGCAGCACAGCACCTTGGGGGCACTGTCGTTGCTCTAAGGTCACACTTGGAGTGTACTTTCTCTCTGTTACAGGCACTGCTTCGCAAGTTATCACTGCTTCACCAACAGCACTTCTGCGCAAACTTTAAACTCAGACTCTTACTTGCCAAGTTCACAGTCCTCACACGTCTCTGCTCTGTTCTGTAAACTCACTATAAACCTGGCCCAAAGCAGTGAGCAGCCGCCACAAAGCGCCCTCAACTCATGCTCTACTGAACTCATTTCCACCAAAGAAATCGGCCCGCTATCTCTGGAGTCAGCTCCTTCTAGTTCTCTTTCACAGGAGCCCCATGTTCCTGACATCTTTGACACCCTAGAGTCTCCAGTGCAGAAAACAGCCAAATTCCCCCCAGAATGTAACACAAATGGCCACTAGACCTGTTCTCAACAGCTTCCTGTCCTCCACTGAAACCTCCTGAGCCTACTCTTACTGTCTACACACACACTGATAGTCTGCTCTTCCAAACCACCAAGAATATCTTATTAAGCTCTGCTTACAACATTCTAGGGCTTTCTTGCCTACAACTCCAAACTTTCCCACATTCCTCCCACAAACCAGTTTCAAAGGCCTACAGATGACAGTGATCGTAATGACTTACAGATCACGGTCACAGTAATGGCCTATAGCCCATGGTCAGAGTAACAACCTTAGAGACCACATGGTCCTAATAACAGCCTTATAGTTAACACAGTCACAGTAATGGACTTATAGATCACATGGTCAGAGCAATGGCCTTACTTCTGAGTACAATTTCTGCCACTGCTTTTCTTGTCACTGTGACAAATACCTAAAAAGCAACTCAAGGGAAGAGACTCATGTTAAGGGAAGAGACTGATGGTTTGACTCATGATTCAAGGAACGTGGTCCATCAAGGTAGGGACATCCATCTGTGGTAAGAGGAGCCTGGGGCACAGCTTATTTACATCTTGTCAGACATGGTGCTGAAAGTTCAGTTGGCTTAAAAACCTTCAAATCTATACCCCACAGCCCTACGGGTTCAAGGAGAGGCCTAATGTCTAAAAGGTTCCACAGCCTCCCCAAACCACCAGCATCATGACCAAATGTTCAAACATATGTGCCTGGTGAGGACACTTTGCATGCAGATTATGACAGTCATTTGGTAGAGAAATACTGTCACTTACTTGTTCCCCTGACTCAGTCTTGAGGGACAGTGTACAAAGTACAATAGCATCCTTTTTTAGTATAACCATGGACTTCAAAAACAAAGTCACAATCCACTGGTGAATTTTAAAACCAATTCATTTGGTAAAAATGAACACTTAATACAACAAAATAATTACTATAGGTTATATGTCACAGAATCAAATGTATCATAAGTTTATTTCCATTATTCAAGACCTTCAAACTTCTCCAAAGTGTATTACTACAGGTCACATTCATACTGTAGTTCCCAAGCTACTTGCTTGTTCTAAGAGACAGCCTAGATACGATTAGCCACTGACGTGAAACCTTTGCACTCTGGCACCTCTATATCCTAGGCCCGCACCTCTATATCCTAGGCCCACACCTCTATTTCCTAAGCCCTACTTTTTTTTGGGGGGGGGGTTGTTTTGTTTTGTTTTGTTGGTTTTTCAAGACAGGGTTTCTCTGTGTAGCCCTGGCTGTCCTGGAACTCACGCTGTAGACCAGGCTGTCCTCAAACTCAGAAATCCGCCTGCCTCTGCCTCCCAAGTGCTGGAATTAAAGGCGTGCACCACCACTGCCCGGCTAGACCTACGTTTTTATGGGGAGAAAGTTGTGTACAATGAGTTGAGAGGACATTTCTCATCTTTCCTTTTTTTGCCTTGCATTTTTTTTTAAAAGAATCTTTCTTCTAGTTGATCCCAGAAAGCCTAACTGATCTAGAACACAGAGCACACTGTAATGGCCAAGGTGTTGCTCCTGTGGGTTGAGCTGAAGCTCAGCATGTGCGTCTGGTTGCTAAAGAGCCCCTTGGGCTCAGGGTGATAATTGGAGAGAGAAGCAAGAATCTGTGAACCAGGTCCTAAGTTGTAACCTGATGCAACTGCAGACTCTATAAAAGGATTCTTTCATATCTCTGCACTGAGAGGCACAGCACGCATCTCTCAAAGTTCCTCCTACTCGAAACTCTCCATAGCTAGGAAGTTAGATGAAAAGCATATTAATGGGCCAACCATCCCTAAGAATCAGGTTAGTAAATGCTTAATTCTTTATTTCAGCAAAAACTAAAAATGTGTAAAACAAAGTATTTCAAAATTTTTGTGAGAAAAAACAAGTATATTTTAATCAGGGTAATCACACAGAAGGAGGAAAGGATCAGTAGGAAGAGGTAGTGCAAGAGAGCAACAGGAGGGGTGAATGCCATCAAAGAACATGAGAAACACATAGTTATTGTGAAATACACACACAGAGCCTAGCTTCAATCCCCAGACTGTATAAACAAGACACACCTGCAATCCCAACATCCCAGAAAGAGGCAGAAAGAACAAAATCTCAAAGCCCATCCTAGGCTATATAGGAAGTTTGAAGCTATCCTGGGCTACTGAGAACACAATTCATTAAACAAAAAAATAGAATTCAGATTTAAATAAATGTATTAAAGGGTTGGGTTTTTTTTGTTTGGTTGGTTGGTTTTGGTTTTTTTTTGGGGGGGGTTGTTTTGTTTTTGCTTTTTTTTTTTTTTCAAAATTTCCCCCACTAAAAGGCTACAGTGGTTAACAATTCCTACTAATTTCTCTACGCCATCTCTAGAGCTGTCCTCTAACAGCCCTCTGCTGAAAATCTGGGTACAGCATCTTCAAACAGCTCACAAGCAAGGAACTCCCTAAGCAGCAACCTGTTCACCTTCAAAGCACAAGCTCACATTTCTCTACAGCTGGCTTAGTCCTCTTCAAATAGTGCTGACATGAAACACGTTGACGGAATGCCTACTATATTCCTAATAGCACTCACTGCAGCTTTATCAACATGCGCCCTCTGTGAGATCAAGGAGATTAACACATCCACTGAGGTCTGCGCTTGCAAGTGGAAAGCCAGCCTTCACTTGGCTGTCAGCACACGCGCGCACGAGGAGAAGCAAACGCTCTACTATGAGAGGCTGTGGTCTGCTGAGATCTGAGACCACACTGGCTACACCCACTGCCAGCAGAGTGATGTCCCTCTCAAAGGAGGCCATCTCAAATATGCCACTGAAGACAGACAGAGCTTGTTAAGAAGGCACACGTGCTGGGAACGCAGTTATGGGCTTTAGTTAAGCTCTCTGTAAATACGAAAGACCATCAGAACACTAGACCTTTCTTTTGCCTCTATTGAAGTACTCACTAATATAAGATAAACTAAATGGTTAAAGAAATCCAGCTCGCTTTAATCACCCTGGGTAATTCACACACACTATAATTAATACATGGAAATTCATAAATTTCAATTTTTAGTAACAATTCAAAATAAGGAGACTTTAATTTAAAGTGCAGTGGTTAGGAATTTGAGGGCTGCACATCAGGTGCCTCAGAACTGATTCTAACCCCAGGACCATTGAGCTCCAACACTGCCTCTTGGTCCCCCCAGGAAACTGCACACAAGCAGCAGACACTCTTATACACATATGTACATATGTACATACATATGTACATACACATATACATACATATATATGAATACAAGTGACAACATTTTTTTAAAGAATTCAGGGCTAGAAAGATGGATCAGTGACTGAGAGTGTTTGCTGTGAAGCCAAGAGGACCTGAGATCAGATCCCAAGGACCATGTGAAAAACAGGAATGGTTGCACACTCCTACAACCCCAGCATGTGGGGTATAGAACAGAAACAGGCAGATCCAGGGAGCCTGTTGAATGGCCACCCTGGCCAAAATGCTGAATTGTACATTCAGTAGGAGATTGTCAAAAAAAAAAAAAAAAAAAAAAAAAAAAGGAAGGAAGGAAGAAAGAAAGAAAGAGAGAGAAAGGCAGGGAGAGAGAGAAAGAAAGAGGGAAGCGTCCAATATTCTCTTCTAGCCTTTGTATGAGCATGCATGGGAACATGTCCCTACACACATGTCCACACACTACATGCACATGCATGCAAGCACGCATATGCTTTCTCTCTCTCTCTCTCTCTCTCTCTCTCTCTCTCTCTCTCTCTCACACACACACACACACACACACACACACACACACAGGGGAGGGAGAGAGAGAGAGAGACAGAGACAGAGACAGAGAGAGAAAGAGAGAGAGATTTAGGTCCTATAATTATGTATTATTTTAAAAGCACCGGGCAGTGGTGGCGCACGCCTTTAATCCCAGCACTTGGAAGGCAGAGGCAGGTGGATTTCTGAGTTCGAGGCCAGCCTGGTCTCCAGAGTGAGTTCTAGGACAGCCAGGGCTACACAGAGAAACCCTGTCTTGAAAAACCAAAAAAAAAAAAAAAAAAAAAAAAAAAAAAAAAAAAAAAAAAAAGAGCTATAACATGCTCATTATGAAAAGCTTTAGAAAAAAATTGGTATGTTTCCAATGCTTTCTCTGTGTGTGTGGTTTTTAACATGTGACTATGCTATGTATTAGGATTTTAAGATGCCTAACCAAATTTACAGTTTTGAGAATATTTGTGGGCTGAGGAGATGGTTCAGTAAGTGAACTGCTTGTTGTGTTCAGATCTCCAGTACCTGCATAAAGGCCAGGCATGATGGACATCTGTGACCCCAAAGCTGGGGTCAGGGGTGGGGAAGACAGGAAGATACAGGGAGCTCACTGGCCAGCCAATCCAGCCCAAATGGTGAATTTCAGGTTCTATGGGAGACGTTGTCCCAAAACCTACAGTGGAGAGCAATGGAAGATATTCAGCATTGACCTCTGACCTCCACAAGTGGATGCATTCACACAAGCATAGACCATATATAAACACATATATCATATTAAAAAAGAGAGAGAGAAAGAAAGGAGAGAGGGGGAGAGAGGAAAAGAAAGAGAGAATGAGAGAGAATAGAGAACTAAAGGGGGAAGAGAAGATCAACTAGGCAGAAAGGGGACTAAAGTCGCCAAAGCCTCTTGCAGCCTCCACGTGTCTGTGTCTCTGGAGTTCTCATCACCATCTAGGACCAAACAGCCTCTCAGGGGCCGGCTGGCCTTAGCTTTTGGGAGTTAGCTCTCAGCTTGACTTTGGATGATGCATTTCAATTATCAAACTGAGAGTCCCCCCCCCCGCCCCCATCTGATGTGACAAGCCTTAGCAAAAAGGCCCAAGGCCACGGTCTAGGATGGGCAGATGGGTTCCTGCAGCTGGAGACAGAGGTGCTTCCAAATGGTAGGCAGGGAGGAGGACCTACTGGGAGCTGTCCTTTACAATCCTATTGGTAATCCACTTCCTACACTGAGCTCAATGGAGGGCACATCAGACAGTTTGGAGATCTTTCTAAAAATAGTCAAGCCCCACCAAAAAGCCCTGCACTGTGTGCACTTCCCATGTCACTACACGCTCTTTAACAACATGGTTTTTAATAGCTACAGAATTCTAATTAACTTTTAAAATGTGCACTTAAATCCAGAAAAACCACATATCATCAGGATCCTTTATGAATAGAATATGCGAAAGGCATCTAAGAAGGCACCAAGTACTGACTTCCTTACCACGCCTTGTCAGAAACTATTCCAAAGGACTCTTTGTGGGAGACAGGGGAATTATGAAGAGAGGAAAAATACCTACCCTACCACTGAGGGGTTTCCTAACAATTATGTGTAAGGACATACTATGCCCCAAATTAA
>NW_022196911.1:8911576-8919301 GCF_008632895.1 Mastomys coucha | reverse complement strand
CCCAGGAGCTGCCTAATTAAAGCAAGACTAGATAGTAAAATCAAACTGTGTAACCCAATGGCGGGGAATCTGTGACTAGGACTGGGCTAAGCAGCCCTGTAAAGTCAAGAAAGAGGAAAGACCCATCTCTCATAGCAGAAGCAATGGCTGTGCCTAAGATGGGAAAGTCTACCTCCTCAGTCTGTTGGCATTAACTGTGGGGTCCTTTAAAACCAGCCTTTTACATATATATTTTTTTCTATGGACGAGAGTTACACAGAGCCACTGGGCCCAAGAAGCAGAGGCCCAGCACCTGCACTTGCTCATTGCCAACGCGGCACTAGCCTAGAAAGACCAAGAACTGTGAGTCAAACTCCTCTCCTGACATTGCTTCCATTTTCCCCTTAATAAAACTATTTCCAGTGGCCTGCTGACTTGTAAGCAACATTAAGTCCTTAAGCAGAATCCGTGCCACCTGGTCTAATGGGAGGATGGCGACAGGAGCCAGCTATGAACAGATAATCCTCAAGGAATGAGGAACTGGCCAGCAGGAAGCTGTGAAGGCAATCTATCCATCAAGTACGCAAGACCTGTGTACCCCCATCTTCCAGGAGAGTTTCAGAACAAGATTTTCAAGGCCTCAAGAGGATACACAGGGAGGAAATAAAGTGAACTCACGCAGTGGCAATTAAAGGAACCAGGGAGAGTCAAGTCACATCCACGCCGGAACAGAGTTTCTGCCATTGCTGGAGGCACTGCTGCCAGTTGGCTGCTCCTCTGTCTAAAGCTGCCTGTGCAAAAGCCCCTACTGTTGAGGCGGTTCAACAAAAAAAATCTGCTCTACAGATTTGCTATTGTAAAATTAACTGCAATGTTGCTAAGAAAAATACTTCAAAGACACATCGGATACAAAACAGTCTGGAGCTCCATGAGATTAGTAATAGGTGACAGCCTGAGTCAAGACAGAAACAAATGAGCTTGAGGTGGAGATTCAAGCTCAAGGAGGGGATTTGAGATAGCAGAGAGACTAGACTGCCCAGAAGTAAGGATGCTCAAATGCTTTTAAAGAAGTGAAACCCATTTTCACAAATGAACTTAGAAGAGCCACACTACACTGGTTAGGCCGCTGGTTAGAAAAGGGTACAATGAGATTTATTGACATTGTACTCAGAAGGTCAGTGGATGAGAACAATGAGCCCATATTTAATGCAACTATCTTAAAGCAATAGGCAGGAACATTGTATCATACTTAGTATCAAATTTACTGGTTTTTGTTAAATGCACAAATCTAAAAACAACAAAAAAAATCATAAGGGTCAAGTTGCTTCAAATTAATTCTAATAGTGCTCCGAAGCAACATCAGGATCCTCTTAAAAGTGACTCAGATGGCTTGAAAAAGAAATAAGAATGTTTATTCAAAAGTTTAATCACCAAGAACAACTGTAACCACCTTGAGTTCTCTATCAAAACTAGGGATCAAACGTACCCAAGGTGGACAATATGAGCTACAGCTATGACAGAGCCCCGTCAGCTGGCAACCTGTTTTCTGTTCTTCCACCATTGCATAACTCACTGTCAGGAGCGAATCGCACCCACAGCAGACATCCTGGGCGCTGGCATCTGCCACGGGTGCACTTGCCATACAGCTTTCGGGGCCAACATGTACGGGCCTGACTCCTACAAAAGACCTGTGCGCTAACACAGCCTTCGTGATCAATGACACACGCACACACACAGAAGAGGAACAACAACGTCAACAGCTTTACTCTGGTCTGCCAGAAAGCCAGGTAACCTGGCAATGCTAGGTAATACATTAGTGGTCGCCGGCGTGTTCGGGGGAGGCACTGAGCAGATTCGGGATGTGTGCAGCGAGCTTCTTGTGAATAGGTAAGAATGTGGAGTGCATATAAACAACTGGAGCTCCCCTGCAACATCGCTTACCACAGATGTACAGTAATTGTGCCAGAGGTCACCCCTGCCTACTGAAGAGGAGGCAGTGTCCATTACTTCAGCAAAAGGCAAAGCAACAGCTTTACCAAAAAAAATCTGCTCTACAGATTTGCTATTGTAAAATTAACTGCAATGTTGCTAAGAAAAATACTTCAAAGATCTTCTTGTTCTGTACACTGCTGTTCACTTAAAGTTGGATGAAGCCCATTATCCTGACCTATTTTTATTATAACAAAGAGACAGGATCCTGGCTGGATGGCAAGGCTGTTTTATCAATAGAAAAGCAGCGTTTTTATAGCAGATTTTTATCCCTCTGCCTAACAACGCTCAAGTCCATTTTCTCCCCAGAGAACAGTTACATAGAATTATAATGTCGGGTCTGTGGGTATGAAATCATCCCTCTTCCTCATGATAATTAAGGCACAAACTAGGCAGCCAGACTTTTGTTTATTACAAGCTGTTAATCTTTATATATACTATTTACCTTTTGCCTTAGTTTCCTCTTACATAAAGGAGATGAATAGTAAAATTAGCTCATAAGACCGTTGTAATGATTAAATGAATTAACAAAAGTAATGGCTAAGTGATAAAACATTTTGAACATTAAGGACTCACATTTATTATTTCTAAAATAACGATTAAAGGAGTAAAAATTGTTCAACAACTTAATACATTAAGAAAATTATGAACTTTCTGAAAAAACTTCTAATAGCACCCTGTACTATTCTTTAAAGAAAATGACCCATTTTTTTTTTTTTGTCTATGAAGTTGCTGTTTATTTTTTTGACCTGTTTGATGTGTGTGTGAAACAATGTCCAACAATAAACCGGAATTTTATTTTGCTGAGTTGTTCTAAAAAAAAGAAAGAAAGAAAATGACCCTTAAGATGTCACAGAACTATCTTGAAATTAAGAAACATAAAGCAATAGCTTTCACGGCTGTGAAAAAATAAAATTCCTCTCAGGCGACCCAGTGGTGACAAGCAAGGATGTGAATGGTTCCCGTGTTCAGGTCTCATTACAACTATAAATTTGCTATTTCTTCAAGCAAGAAAAAGCAAAGCTATTTAACTGCCTTCTTCCTGGGGTTATAGAGCAAGACCTTAAGCCAGGAGGAGCTGTGGGAGTGTTTTCACTATAGGGGACAGGGGGCAGCCAAAGCTTAAACTGGGATGCAAAAGACTGGCATTTAAACACAAAATCAGGACACCGTGAGTTTACCCTCCCAATTAAAACTTAAGGCTCTTATTAGTAGTTAACAGAGCTTCTATAGAGCAGAATGCAACAGATACTTTGGGTACCAAAGTTCCATCTTGGAGCTTCCTGCGGTAGCAAAGTTTCACACATTAACCCTTAGCTGTTTTCATGCGCAACACCGCATCAGGCTGTTGCTAGAGGACAGTAAAAGGATCTCAGGCAAGGAACCTTGTCAGCAGTTAAGTGAAGCTTCGCCCTGGGGACAGAAGGCTGGGAGGCACGCTGCAAAGGGACGAAGGAGTAAGGAGCCGAGAGGCACGACGCCTCTCTTTTCCTGGGAAAAAAAAGGAGAAAGATGGTCCACCTTCCTCCCATCGGATCACAGATCCGAGCCTGAGCGGCAGTGGCAGTGGCGGCGGCGGCGGCGGCGGCGGCGGCGGCGGCAAGCGAGCCGTCTGCAGCAGGACCCCCGGGAGCACTAGTGCAAAGGCCGGGGTCGCTCGGGAGCTCGGCCTCCGAGCCCTGGCAGGGGTCGCGCGGAAGCAGAGCACCGGGCTCCGCGCTACACCGCGCCCCTCCCGCCACAGGAGGTCCGGATGCTCCGCGCCCACCTGGCGCGCAGCCGAGGACCCCACGCCTCCTTCACGCGCCACCCGGCTCTCTCCGAGCTGCAGCTGCAGCCGTGCACCCACCTCGCCGCTGGGCAGCACTCCGCCTCCGGCTCGGGTTGTGGCGGCGGCGGTGCTGGCCGCGGCTCCTCCATGGCGGCTGCAGGGGTGACGGCGAGGGCGGGAGGGGGCACCGGCTCGGCGATGGCGTCTCTCATCCGTGCACCAAGCTTCGCATGACCGCAGCAGGTCGTCAGCTGCAGCCTGGTGCGGGAAGACCTGGAGCCGCGGGGTGAGGGAGTGACTCGACTCCGCCTCCGCCTCTAGCCCGCCGCAGGAGCCGTGCGCGCAGCGGCCATCTTGGGAACGGCGGTCGGCCGAGCGCTGGGCTACGGCGGGCAGCAAGGGACACGCCTCGGCGGGCGGCTGAGTCCGCCTGGGCGGGGCGAGGCGGGAGGGAGGAGCGCACTGGCCCGTGGTAAATCTGGTGTCGTAGGGTAGCTTCGGGAGGTCCTGAGGCTAAGGGCATAGAAGACACTTGGAGAGATAGAGTTGTCTGGGCGAGCAGGGATGCTTCATAAACTGGAGCTCAAGGTCTCTGCACCACTGGATTCTGCCTTTCGGAATAAGGATGATGTCACCCAGACGCCCACAGCTCTGACATGGAAGTGTGGGCCTTCTGCAGACTCAGACCATCAGGCACACCAATCAGGCAGCAGAGGACACCGTCCTCACCCAGGATCCCAAGGTTAGAAAGTGCTTTTTCAGAAACTTGCACAGTTCCTACACTGAAGGAGAAAGGAAGGGATAAAGAAGTTGTAAAGATTTGAAGTTATTAAAAGAATTGAAATAACAGAGCATCTTTCATTCATCCGTAGCTTGCGCAGCTTCACAGCCTTTGAGTTGCAATCATGCCTTCTGAAATCCAGATTCAGTTCAGAAATAGCATTCAGAATCAAATATTGTATGTTTCCACTTATTTTAATGCTTTTATTTTTTAAATCATTATTTTACCTTTGCTGTGCAGAGATATACATTTTGAACAAATGGGGTTTTTTTAACTGACCTAAAGAGAAATTTCTAAGGTAAGATTTAAGAGCTAGACAAACTAAAGATAAAGATACTCTGAAGTCAGCTGTGTTCCAGAAATGTCTGTAATTAAAGAGCACACTCTTGCCATTGTTACAATAGACGACATTATCTATCTGGTCTGCCAGTGCTGGATTTCTGAGTTGACATGCCTTTCATTAATTCAACAACATGCGGTCAGTCAACAACTATTCAGTGCACATATTACGTTAGGACTTCAGAGGCACTAAAGAAGCAGCCATGAGCAAGTCGCCTAATAAAGGGAGAGAGAACAAAACAAAAGTGAGCATTCAAAGGAAATGAACCCCGTCTATCCTAATAAAAACTACATAACTTTTAAGCAACCCAGTCAATTTCAGTCAGAGCTCTGCAGAGTGTTTCCAATCTCTCTGTAATTCTGATTATTTCGTCTCCCTCTACATTTTGTTGACCTGAGCCCTCCTTAAATTGTATACAAAGAAAGTTGAGCCGGGCAGTGGTGGCGCATGCCTTTAATCCCAGCACTTGGGAGGCAGAGGCAGGTGGAGGCCAGCCTGGTCTACAGAGTGAGTTCCAGGACAGCCAAGGCTACACAGAGAAACCCTGTCTCGAAAAACCGAAAAAAAAATTAAAATTTAAATTTAAAAAAAAAAAAAAAGTTGATAAGAAAACTTCTGACTGCTGCCAGAAAGTAAGCCAATGGACCCACTTGTGCTTCCCACTCATAAAACACTGAACATAAATCAGCCTCAGGAAGAGCCATGACGGTTTTTTTTTCCTTCATTGTCTACTGGGTACCAATATATTCTAGAAGGAACTCAAGAAATTTACATCATCACATCATATCATGAGATGTGCATAGAAACCTAGATTACTTGGTACTAACTCCATTTGGTGTACAGGGCCTTTTTGCTTCAGCGTGCACAGGTAGACTAGCTGATTCCCTATGGTCTTTCTCAGCAGCACTCTCCCGTGCCTCCAGGGTTCCAGGGCAGAAACCATTCTTTGGACCTATGTTGCACCTAGTCACCAAGTGTCTGGAGCTCAGGGTTTGACACGTGGTAGGAACCTAGCCAATACTGTTATGAAGGTGTTGAAGACAAGCCATCTTAGAATATGGCAAACCATCACCTTATTAACTTCACTCTTTAATGGCTTCAGAAGGAGCCACTGGCCTATCTTCCTGCGTGCAACAGGATGTAAAGGTTCTTTTGGGGAAGGGCCTACCTCACAGAGCCATGCTGGAAGATGCCCTTGATCACTGGAGACTGGTAACTGAGGATTCTGTAAACCTGAAAATGCAAACTCCAAAGTAATTCTTATCTTGCTGTAGCTCCGCATCTGCTATCATCTCTCTCTTTCTTAGTAACACCCCTAGAATTTAATACGCTCTCAGATATCCACTGTTCCTGTCACTTCTTCACAGAGTTAGTGTACTTTGTCTAAAATATGTGAAATGTATCATGATATGGTTGAATTTTTCTCTTTTGGGAAAATCCAGAAAACTAATAAAAATTGAGAGAGAGAGAGAGAGAGAGAAGGATAGATAGATAGATAGATAGATAGATAGATAGATAGATAGATAGATTTTGTGAATCAGCTCTTGCTTTCCTCAGGTTCCTCTGTCCACCTGAAGAGCCCACAGAAGAGATAAGTAACATTCATTGGGTTGAGTGTTGTTGCTACACTAGTAACTCCTATTGTTATTTAGATTTTTCACTTGTAGATTAAAATTACCATTTATCAGATGTTCTTAACAATAGTGTCATCAGAATCTATGAAAAACGTTTCCCTATGTCTTCAAGATTGAATTCACATAGCCTCTGTTGCTTTTTTAAAAATTTTTTATTTTTAATGGTGGCTTGGGTGTTGAGAGTGCACACCAGTCTTACAGAGGACCCGAGTTCTGATCCCAGCACCTGTTAGACTGCTCACAAATGCCTGGACCTCTAGTTCCAAGTAATACATTCTAGAGTCTGGCAGGCACCACCTACACTCACATGTACATATAGCCAGACACAGACACATATAACTTAAAAATAAGTCTAAAACCAAAGTCAAAATTCTATTAAGAATCTAGTTTAGGCTATGGTACATTACACCTGTACCTTTTTGTTCTTCTTCTTGTTGTTGTTGTTGTTGTCATTGTCGTCATCACCGTCCTGGAATTCACTCTGTAGACCAGGCTGTCCTCGAACTCAGAAATCTGCCTGCCTTTGTCTCCCAAGTGCTGGGATTAAAGGCATGTACCACTACTGCCCAGCCACCTGTACCTTTTATATCCAGTAAGTCCAAGCCCAATTTTGATGCACATACAAGCCAGTTGCATACATGTCTAAACATTTCTGCTTTCCAAAAAAAGTTCACAAACCTGTGCCACATGTCATCATGCTTACAACCTCTCAAACTGTTGTATCTGTGTGTAAATACTAAACACACATGCACATCAAACAGAGAAATAGGGGAGGGGATATTATGGCAGCATCTTAGACTCCTATCTACAGTGGTGTACTAGCCAAAAGTTTTCAAAATTATTCAAAAAGAAGTTTGTGTCAAACTACTTAAGAATTTACTGTTTCAAAGGAGCAAACTTCAAAGCTGTAGGTTTTAACATCATTGTTAGCATGTGATGCATTTTACTTAAAATAACTTTCTCTCTTCCTGATGGTATTTGTGAGCTCTGCCAGCCAGCTTCTTGTGTAACCTTTCAGAGACCTTAGCAGCCATAACCCTCTCTATTCTCATTGGCTCCTTACAGCTCTGCCCATTCTGCAGAGGCAAGAAGAGTACAAACTTCTACTCTTGTACAGGTGTACAGGATGCTAGCTCACATTCACTTCAGTGCTCGGAGAAAGGCAAACTCAAGGGGGAGGGAAGAAAGACAGAGACAGAGAGAGAGAGAGAGAGAGAGAGAGAGAGAGAGA
>NW_022196911.1:8897084-8911566 GCF_008632895.1 Mastomys coucha | reverse complement strand
AGAGAGAGAGAGAGAGAGAGAGAGATTTATATCTACCTAATACTAAAACACTTAAAATCTGGGTGCATGTAGAAAATATTTACTTGACTTTTTAAATAGTCCTTAGAACACTAAGAGTCTTCCTTGTGAATGGTGGGAAGTTGGGTAAAACCTCTTCTGTTTTTGTTTGTTTGGGTTTATTTTTCTGTTATTTTTGTGGTTCTGTTTGTTGTTGTTTATCTGAGAAGAGATTTGTTTATTTTTGTAATTTCTCCACCAGAATACAAACTATCCTTTATGTGAGACATTAGTCTCTGTCCAAAGTATAAACCGAGTTTATAACCTCATTAAACATAGGATTAAAAGTTGCATACTTTAGAAAACAAAGGTTAGGGGACTGGGGAAATGGCTGAGTGAGTGAGGGCATGAAGACACTTACTACTCTTACAGTAGACCTGGGTTCACCCACATGCCAGCTTATAACTGCCTATCTCTCTACTTCCACATGATCCAAAGCTCTCTTCTGGTCTTCCCAGGCTCCTATGTGTATATGGTGGATCTAAGCTCATACAGGTATACACCATATAAGCTAATGCAGGTACACACACATACACATAAAACTATTGAGTAAACAACTCTTCTTTAAAAGTTAGAACAGTATGCCTTCTTCAATGGAGTAAAACATAATGAGGATAAAGGAAGCGGTATCTACCATCCAGGAGGAGAACACAGCAGGCAGAGAGCCGATCAAGCAGCAAACCACCCCGCACAGCACAGAGCTTCACTTTCTTCTGAAAGGACAGGGCATATGAGGCAAGCCAGTAAGCCTGGGGTCTTCCCTTCTAGATCCTGCCATGGTGGACCTGAACCCTGTAAGGGAGCCCACTCCTCGTGAGCCAAGAACCTCCAAAACATCCCACCCAAACACTTAGAACCCTTTCTGCTTCTCACTGATGCTCAGGTCAGGGGTTCAGAAGGTAGAGAACCTGCAGCTCTCATTGTCCCCGTTACCCTCGGAACCCTTACAATCAGCAGTGTCTCTGTGTGTATAAAAGCCAGGCACAGAGAATAACAGAGATGACTACACAAGGAGGTCCATGCTCTTGTCAGTACCAGTACCTGCCCTTCGCTTCCACCCTTTAAGCCACTTGTGCTGTTTGCATGGTCCCCACCCTGAAGACTCCCTGAGCTGCATCACCAGCCTCCCAGCATCCCTTCAGACCTGAACTGTTATCATCTAGGAACAACTCTGTCAGAAGATTTTCTTAGCGTGGTTCACTTGACACCTCAGTTGACTGGAGCAGCTCTAAATAAACAAAAAGGAATCGAGATCGTTAACTTGAGACAGGGATGTGATGTATTAGTCAGAGATAGCTAGGCTTGCTAAGCGTATTCCACAACCAGGTAAAACCCACAAGACATGTAAGGGTTACTTTTTCTCATGACAAAGGCCTAGCTGTAACAGGAAGGAAGGGCTTATTCTGGGTCACAGTTTGAAAAGGGTACAGTCCACCATGACAGGAAAGTCAGAGCAGGCATGAGGCTGATGGTCACACTACATCAATAGTCCGGACGGAGGAAGAGAGATGGATATTGGAGCTCAGCTCAGCTCCTCCATTCTTCGTTTTCTTCAGTCTGGGCCTCCAGCCTTTGCAACAGTGCTGGCCACCTTCTGGGTGGGTCTGTCCTGGAAACTCCCTTGTAGACATGTCCAGGGATGTGTCTCCTAGTGATTCCAGATCCAGCCGAGTTGACATTAATGATTAACTATCAGAGATGTGGTCCTTCCTGGTTTTGCTGAATGCATCCCTCCAAGAGAGATGCTGAAGTATATCTCAGTCTATAGGTGCTGCTCTCAAATAGGATGGTTTGTAAATAGTATAAATTCACACTGCTCATGTTATGAGAGCCAAGATGTCCGAGATCAAGGTTCTGTCAGGTTCAGTGATAGTAAAGGGTCTGGCGTTTGTTTCCACGATGACATCTCAAACAGCACTTCCTCTGTAGGAAAGGGACACTGTACCCTTGGATAGCAGGAAAGAAGGAAGAGAGGTAAGGGGTGGATAGGTTCCTCAGAGCCAGCCCAACTTAGTTCCTAGATTGACTCTAGTGGATCAAGGATGTCCTTGAACTTATGACCTTTCTGCCTTCACTTTTCAAATGCTAGGATGGCAGGAATCTGCCACCATGCCAGGTTCATATGGTGCTGGGATGGAACCGAAGGCCTCATACACATTAGGCAAAGCACTCTACCAACTGCACTATATCCCCGGTCCCTATCTTGGCCCCTTTATAAGGTCACTGGCATCATTTGTGAAGGCTCTGGCCTCAGAATTTACCACTCAGATGTTTTACCTCTTAATATGTCACATGGATTTTGGAGGATATACAAACATTCTAGTCATAATAAAACTATAACCCTGGTAGCTGGGAATGGGACCTCAGCTGGAAACCTGACCTCTGGAGATGTAACTACATTAAGATAAGGTCATACTGGGTTGGGTGGGCCCCTCTGTCAACCTAATTGGCCTCTTGTTGTTGTTGTTATTGATAATGATGATGATGGTGGTAGTGGTGATGATGATTGTGTTTGGTTATTTTGTTGCTTTGAAAGAGCCACCTTGTGGCTCGTTTTAATGCTTCCAATATATCTACATCTTTAGTGTACTTCTTGGTACTGAATTTGGAAAACGGCATTCTTTTTTTCTCTCTCTCTTTTTTCTTTTCTTTTTTTTTTTTTCGAGACAGGGTTTCTCTGTGTAGCTCTGGCTGTCCTGGAACTCACTCTGTAGACCAGGCTGGCCTTGAACTCAAAAATCCACCTGCCTCTGCCTCCCAAGTGCTGGGATTAAAGGCGTGCGCCACCACCGCCCGGCAGAAAGCAGCATTCTTATTAGAAGAGACTTGAGAAGCAGAAAGACACAAAGCACAGGAAGAAGACAGCATGACCTTGAGACACAGGCAGAAATGAAGTACCTATGAGCTCCAGTGGCAAACCCCAGAAGCTAAGAAAGAGACCAAGATGGAGTGTCCCACAGAACTTTCGTGGACAGCTGGCTCTTCAGGGGGTGGCGGGCTAATTTCCCGGCCTTGCTTCTAAAACTGAAACGATCTATGCTGCTATCCTTGACTGCTCCCTTGGTCTGTGACTTTTATTGAAGAACCCTGGGGTTTGCACAGAGGATAGGAAAGGTACCAGCTGCCCTGGAAATGGGGTATGAGCAGCAGGAAGCTGTGAATGGCCCTCTAAGAAAGACATCCCTGGAAATGAGGAGTATGCCAGACCACCAGTGTCACATGAAACGGAGTACCCTCATGCCTGGGAGGATACATGTGCAAATGCACTCATAACACAGTACAGGGGTCGTTGAGAAGGTGTTCACATCTCACTACAAAACTATTTCACTTTGAGTTGGCACAGAGATCATTAAAAGAGGCCGACAAGCAGTTTATCAAGTAAGCAAAGAACCAAACAATACCTCCTTCAGAATCTTCTCCACCCTGGGCAAAGGTTTGAAAAATTGGATGCATGCCCCTCCCCTTCCCTCTACATCTTCATCTAGTTGGTCTGACACACAGTCTCCATCCATAGGTTGCAAACATTCTTTAAGCAATCCTATGTCCAGCCAGGGTTGAGAATCACCATTAAAGATCTGAACCTTTGGAGGTCAGCCTAGGAGCCACTGTCCACAAGTGTTCCTTGATCATGTGCTCAGGGCCTGAGGTAAGCAACATGTGTGGGTTGAGGTTGGCAGTCCTGATGCCTAGATGGCTAAGTACTGGCCCTTATGGAAAGTCCCTCCCTGCTCTGTAATGTGCAGACTTTTCCATGGTTAGTTTTGATGGGGGGGGGGGGGGGGAGTTGGTTCACATGGATGCCTGCTTTAAGGATCATTGACCTGCATTGTCAATTGTCCAGTGTCTGAAGACAGCTGTGTTTAGTATGTCCAGCCATTGACCTGCTTACCACAGGTAGACATCCTACTTTACTAGGATTGTCTAGGCAAAGTGCCACAATCTCAGGTGGCTTAAGGCAATAGACATTTATTCTTTCATAATTCTGAAGGCCAGAGGATAAAATCAAGATATGAGAAGGGTGGCTTCCTTCTTAGGGATTCTGAGCACATCTTGAGTCCAAACCCCTCCCCTGTGTTCTGATAGCTGCTCCTTGGCATTCCAACTTTATAATGCCAAGCTCTGCCCCTGCTTCCACATGGTCACCTTCCCTCTGTGTCTGTCCCAAAGGACACCAGTCAGACTGGATTAAGGGTCCACCCTCTTCCAGAATGACATCATCTAAGCTAATGACATCTGCAATAACCTTACTTCTAAATATGGTCCCATTCTGAGGTTCCAGGAAAGTCTCGTGTTTTAGGGTCATGCTATGCAACCCAGGATAGTGGGTCACTATGGTGCTGCTGTTCCAAAATAGAAATTTTCACTTGAACTGCAAACTCCTGACTGGAGGGTTGATTTTTATTTATTTGAGGGGCTTTTGACAGTACTGCAAACCAAAGCAATTTCACAGTTTGAGATGAATTAGGGTCATATAGTAAAAATAGCCCAGTGTTCTGTAAGTGCTGGTTCCAGGGCCCACACAATCTCTGGGGGAGCAGGGGGTTGCGTCACAGTCTCAGGAGCTGCGGTGGACTAGGAACCTGAATTGTCGAGAGCTCTTTGGACTGATGAACTCTCACCTCATCTGTATACCGAAAGGCAGTTACTACTCAGCACAGGGGTTCTTGTGTACTTTGCATTGAGGAGCTGAGTCCGATTCTTATGGGAGATACTAAGTCATCACTCTCCAGAGAAACAGCCAGTCACATGTAAGAAGACATATAGAAAGAGATGGATTTGATGGAATGGGTTTCTGTGATGACAGAGAGGCTGGCAAATTTAAAATCTTCACAGTGGGCTGGCAGGCTAGAGACCAGAGAAGACTCGGTACTACAGCTCCGGGCAGGAGACAGATTGTCCAGAGACTCCTCTCATCTTCGGGGGTGGGGGGCTCTGTTTCTTGTTCTAGCCTGAGCTTCTTGTACCAGGATGATCCCCCGCCCCAGAACCCCTATAAACACAATGGAAGACATCAATTTGCTTTACTCCAAAGCCACCAATTCTAATGTCAATCTCATTAAAAAAAATTTTTTTTCATAAGTGTCCTAAATAACACTTGACCATCTGGGTCCCACAACTCAGCTACACTGGCATACCAATTCATCCATTACATGACCTCTCACAGAATCCAACACTGGAAGAGACTCAGGATAAGGAGAGCAAGAGGCGGGAAAGATGGAAAACCCTTTTTAGACTTTATAAAGTTGGGAATCTAGCCCTAAGCACACATCTTGGAAGTCTCCATGGAGACACAGCTCATCGGGTCCCATTAGGAATCAGTAAACATGGGTATGACTGAGGCTTCTACGGAGGAGATCAATCCCTTCTGTTGCATTTATACATTCTAAGTATGTGCACAATTTCCTAAGCATGTTGTGAAAGTAGACATACTTAGTAAATGTACACAATACATTTTATACAAAAGCAAATAATTATCTACCAACATCAGATCGAAGCCTGCTATATAAATAATATACAACCCTGTGTGTGTGTGTGTGTGTGTGTGTGTGTACACTAGAAACATTCGCATCATGTGCAAAGCAGAGAATAGTGTCATGTAGCCCTCAGCCTTTCTCCGTGTCCTTGCTTACAGTGTCTAATCCTGGACCTGGTACAAGTAAGTCGGGCATAATTCATCACAGCAGTCAGTGGACCACAGCTGTTCAAAAGTAAAAGAGAGGGAAAGATCACTTGGAGAGGCTGGCTCCAGGTGACATTTGGGCAAGACAAGAAGATCTCAGTATCCCTGCACTTGGGAGGCAGAGGTAGGCAGATTTCTGAGTTCAAGGCCAGCCTGGTCTTCAGAGTGAGTTCCAGGACAGCCAGGGCTATACAGAGAAACTCTGCCTCAAAAAAACAAAACAAAACAAAAAAAATCTTAAGCTGAGATCTCAAAGATGTCATTAAGAAAGAAGAAGGGCCACTCAAATATTCTGAGTGACCAGGTGGAGATCTGGGTGAAGATTAGACACTGAAGACTCTCCAAGGCCGGTCTGCACGTTGATTCCCTAACTACCCCCATGTTAGATTCCGTTTCGAGTCTTAATTGTAGATGTTCAGTATAATGCAAACTGTCATAGCAAGAGAGCAGATTTAAGTGATTCCAGAGTGACAGAGTTCCCTAGGGAGAGGATGTCCATCCAGGATGACGACGCTCAGGAGTCCCAGTCCCTTGCACACCCGAAAGCACTAAGATCTCAGGCTAGAGGCGAAGTTTTCGCCGCCTCAGCAATCTCGCTCCCATTCATCCCCACTATTCCCTCTGGGTGCTCAGGGTCACGTGAGCCAAGGGTGTCTGGTATTACCAGTGTTTCAGACAAAACTTCCCCAGGTCCCCTGCTGCCTGCCAGGCCCGCGAGCCTATCAGAGCAGGTCATCATTGTTTATGAACTGGCAGGATGCCTGGGACACACGAGCACAGCCATGTGGGAGGCCAAGCAGATTCCTCAGCTTGGGTTCTGGGTTTGCTCCCTTTTTCTCTTGGAAAACAAGAAACCTAGGTGCTTCTAACATGATGTAATAGCTGCTGTTAATCTATGAAACTAGAAACGACACATCCCTGGGAAAACAGTCCCTGCTCTTTAATACAGAGGCCCCGTTTGCCCATGTTTCGTTCCTTAGTCTGAATACAACCGGGAGCCCGGTCACCCGTTCTGTCCTGTCCCGGTGCACATGTTCACAGAACTAAATCCCTTCCTGTGCATAGTCAGGGACCAGAGTCAGCTGCCCATCGCTATCAGGCCTTCAAATCAATGACCTCATCTCCTAGTAATAATATTAGCCGATTCCTCTTGAAAGCAGCTTGCAAGGCAGCCCTCTCCCTTTGTGTCTCTTAGGTGCTTTAAAATAGGATCAATTATTGCCAAAACAAACAAACAAACACACTCGGTATAGCAAAGAACATTGTCTGAGCTGGGGTTGTGGCTCAGGGGTTGAGTGATGTTTCGTGTTATGGAAGGTCCTGGGTTGATTCCTAGCATCCACAAAATGAATCCATTGTCAACCTGAGAGCATAAGACAAGGAGCCATTAGGATTTCCTTGCTTCATCTTAAACATGCGCACGGGATATTTACGTGATGCCAACTGTGAATTTAAAAACACACGATCACGAATACTAAGGGTTGTGATGAGTGTGCCTCCCCTCTTTCCTTCTGGACATTTCACAACCTCACTTTCCAGATGTCTGTTGTTCATTTGCTGCACGCGTGGCTGTGCGTGTGCTGGTCATGGAGGGAAAGGTCAGAGCTGGAGTTAAGCAGGCTCGCTTAGTGATAGCCTCAGTCAGCTGCTTCTGAAATCTGTGCGGCCAAACTCTTTATCCGTGAGGATCCAACTCCAGTCGCCCGCTCTGTGTGTGACCAGGTCCTCAGCTTCTCCAGGCAGATAATCTCTTTTCAAAATGTCAGTTTTCATACCTTTCGGCTGGGTTGGGGGTTTTGTTGTTGTTGTTGTTTTGGGTTTTTGTTTTGTTTTGGTTTTTTGTTTTTTTTTTTTTTTTTTTTTTTTTTTTTTTTTTTTTTTTGTCTGTTTGTTTTTGAGGTCATATGGGGTAGGTAAGCAATCTCATTTTCTTTGCGTTCTCTCTTACAATTAGCACATGGAAGGACCCAGCAGCCCTGGATAACGCCCAGGGCTTAGACCACAAGATTTGCACTTGCTTCGAACCATGTAGTCAGTTCCTGTTTAGCCCTCCAGGGGTTCAGACAGAAGCAGGAGCCATCTTGAAGTCTTAACACTCTAGAAGGAGACCGACACAAGCAAGTGGGCTCTGACATTATCAATACCCTTTTCATAATTCTACGTAAGTCTTCTCTTAAAAAATCAAAACCCCAAAAGAAGCCACTTCTGCATTTACGAATTAAAGTGAGTCGCAATCATGTAGGTGTGAGTGGCTTTCTTGAAGGGCTGATGGAAATTGTACCATGTCTTCACACACACAGCTCTTAGAAACTGTCACATCAGGACCACAAGAACCCTCATTTCTCCCAGGCCTTAGGTTCTAAGCATCAGTGATTTTTACTGAGATGTCCGAGGTTTGTCGAAATGAATCAATTCAGTGTCTTTCAAGCTGTAGATTCTTGCCAACAAAATCAGAGATCTTTCATCACAAAGGGTCCCATGTCCCCTTGGTCTCCTGAAGAGCGTACTGTATTGTTATGCCCCCATTAACTACAGAAGAGTGGTTCTTTGGAAATCTGAGACAACCATCTTTTATTGAGAAGATAACCAGGGCAATCAAAAAGCTTAACATCCAAAACTCTTATCTCTGCAGGTTTCCTTTCTATTTTGAGTCCAACAGGGCGCCCTGTCACCTTGTTGCCTGGGGAAGGCTTTAGCTGTACTGGAGCATTTGCTTTGTGGTCCTGGGCCTGTTTGTGTAGTAAGTCTCTGGTCCACTAGCTCTATTTTTTTTTTTTTTGACCTAATGTTACAGAAAGAAGAGTGACTCCACCACCTTACTCTTGCCTGTGGTTTAGTTTGGTATTTTGAGATAGGTTCTCATATTATAGCTTGCCAAGAATTCATTTAATGACCCAAGCTTCTGTCACACTCATAGCCATCCTCCTGCCTCAGCCTCCCGAGTGCTGGCTTTACAAGTATGTGCAACCAGGCCTGGCTTTGTACATGTTTTGAGTTGAATAAGACATGGAAGGAATGTCTTGAATCCTAGAAATCTGGTATCCAAACGCTCCGTGCAGTCCACTGTTTACAGGCTTGGCCATGTTTAACACACTGCTATTTAACCTGCATCCCTAGGAGCTCAGTTTCCCTTGAGTGCTGCAGCCTCAGACTAGCCCAGGCTTCTGTAAGCATAGCCTAGTGGATGCCTTGCAGAGATGCTGACTCCCTGCTGTACCCCTGGCCAGTGTGTGCTGCCTGGAGCTGAGAACAACAGCCTTCATCCCTAGACGGAAGCCTTTTTTTTTTTTTTTTTTTAAACAGGATATTAAGAATATCCACTATGCTCAGTCTTGGTGGAGATGGAATCCCATTGTGTACTGGTGCCCTGTGCAGTAGCTTACATACACGTAAATTTCTAACTCCATACTTTTTTTTTAAAGATTTATTTATTTATTTATTTTATGTATGTGAGTACACTGCAGCTGTCTTCAGACACACCCCAGAAGAGGGCATCGGATCCCATTGCAGATGGTTGTGAGCCACCATGTGGTTGCTGGGAATTGAACTCAGGACCTCTGGAAGAGCAGTCAGTGCTCTTAACTGCTGAGCCATCTCTCCAGCCCAACTCCCTCCATTTTTTTTATTAGTTACTTTTATATCACTATAAGAGAAATAGTTACTAGAAATAACACAAGTTAATTTTGGTTCAGGATTTCAGATAGTATAATCTATCATATCAAGGAAGCATTTGTTGCAACAGGAATCTGTGGTGTAGACAAAATTACCTAAGTCATAACAATCTAAGGCCAGCTACCAATAATGTACTTCCAGCACTCAGATTCCACCTTCTAAAGATTCCAACATCCTACCAAAATAGTGCCACCAGTCGGGGGCATGCGCCTGAGGCGACATTTCAGATTCAAACCATACCATCATTCCTCAGTAACAGTAACATCACACTTTTCTATGCGCTCTACTCTTGAACCCTAAAATCAAGTCAGGACATTCTTGACCCCTCTGGTAATTTACATTTAGGACAGGACATGTGGTCAATTTCTTTCTTTCTTTCTTTCTTTTTTTTTTTTTAAACTCATAGCTTAGTTATGAGCTTTTCCTAAATCCCATGGTTTTTTTTCTCTTGGCCTCAGCTGGGAGTAGTGGGTCATGGGTAAGAGGACCAGCTTTCCTTACTCTGTTTTGCAAATGTATAGCATGTAAGATTTTTTTTTATTCTTTATAACCTTTTTTTTAAAAAAAAATATCATCAGGTCCAAGATAAGATGTAATGTGTTTCCACCAAGTTCTTGAGTATTTCAAGGTAATTTCTAGCCGCAGGAAAAGCTACAGTTTGAGTTGTTCTAGAAGCATCCCAGGAAAGCCAGGAGAGATGATCCTAGCACAGCTCTCTCCAGAGCTCATGCTGTGTTCTGCCTACAGCTGTAAATCACAGTCGGCTCTCTGATGACAATGTGCACAGACTTTCAGATGCACGTGCACTGTCAACACTGAAGAGAAGCACGGGACGGCTGAGCATCAAGGCAGTGAGGAGACAGACACATTCTAAATCAACACGTCCTAGATCTTCCGCCTTGTTTGCTGGCCCCTCACTAGAAGTTGCAGGTACCAACCACCAAAGATGCAGAGAAGACAGATCTTCTTATATCTTAGCATCTGCTAGTCGGGGTTTCTGGTTCAATGTATGAACAATCATATAAGGCACGATACATGTAAAGAAGTCAGTATTATACCTGGTATACCAGACGGCATCCAAAGGTTGGTGGTCATATTGGTGACTATAGCAAGCATCCAAGAAGTGGCAGCAACTACTGTTATTACTGCTTCTCTCTTACCCAGATATGTATCAAACTGCCCTGGAAATTTTGGTGAAGATATTGGTCATCCAATGCCACTCTTATAAGTACCATATGGAATAATGTATTCATATATAACACCTGATACTTAATTAACATTGTATTATATATCAATACAGTTCTATTATTTATACCAGCTAATCATTTCTGATATGCTATTGTGTAATTATGAATATGTAAGGATACAAAAACATAGATAATATAAATTCATTTAATGAGGAAAAAAGCTTTTTCTTTTTTCCAAGTGTTATACATAATAAACATGTGTGGGGCAAAGTGAGCCATGAAACCCAGGGAGCTGGCCTGGAGTAAGAATAAAATTGAGATATATCCGAAACCTAAAAACTTCATCTTGAGACAGGTAGAAATAAGGTTTGCTCCCTCCTTGACCTGGGCCTACATACCATGGTGCACATATCCTTTCGACCCCCACCTCCACCCCACCCTTGAGGTAGTCATGTAGCCTGATGGCCAAATTACAGTTTTAACTTCCTCTCTCCCTAGAAGGACATGCCCAGAGAGCGCATGAAATCCCTCTTCATATAAATGAAGCAATCCCAGCACCTTAGCCCAAGCCAATTAATGAAAACTCACCTGCAAACCCCTATCCACTCCCCATGGTTTATATAGCTCTCTTTACCCCCAAATAAAGACAGCTGAAACACCGAAAACTGTCTCAGAGAAGTTCCCTTCCCAACCCCAATGTGAGCTATGTGGACATTTAGAATATAATTTTGGATTTATTTACTTTATGTGTGTTAGTTAGGGCTTTACTGCTGTGAACAGACACCATGACCAAGGCAAGTCTTATAAATGACAACATTTAATTGGGGCTGACTTACAGGTTCAGAGTTCAGTCCGTTATCATCAAGGCGAGAGCATGGTAGGGCCCAGGCAGGCTTGGTACAGGGGGAGCTGAGAATTCTACATCTTTATCTGAAGGTTGCTAGTGGAAGACTGACTTCCAGGCAGCTAGAATGAGGGTCTTAAAGCCCATACCCTCAGTGACACACCTACTCTAACAAGGCCACACCTACTCCAACAAGGCCACACCTTCTAACAGTGCCACTCCCTGGGCTGAGCATATATAAACCATAACAATGTGTATGTGTGTTTTCCCTCAATGTATGTGGGCATACAAAGTGTTCTAGAAGCCCAGAAGAGGCATTGGAACTCCAGAGTTACAGATGGTTGTGAGCTGTCACATAGGGCCGAGAACAGAACTCAGGTCCTCTGGAAGAGCAGCCAGTACTATTCTGTGTTGAGTTGTCTCTCCAGCCCCCACGTGAACATTTAAAAATGTTAGGACCAGTAAACTGGCACAGTGGGTGAAAGTGCTTGTCTCTAGAGATTGACAATCTGCAAGCATCTATAATCCAGCACATTCTTACAGGAAGATGGGAGTTGGAGACTGGAGAATCAGCTGGAAACTCCTAGACTCACTAACTCACTAGCTTATATGCTGCAACAGGAAAGACATAAGACAGACACCTTCAGTCAGCAAGGTGGAAGGACAGAGCTAAGTTCTGAAAGTTGTCCTCTGAACTCCACATGTAGGTAATGGTACACAATCATCTACATTCTCTTCCCTCCTCCCTCTTCCTCTCCCTCCCTCTCTCTCTCACACAAACACTAAATAAGTAAATAAATAGATAGATAGATAAATAAATTGGGGGGGGGGTGGGAAACAAACTCTCCCTTGTAATATTTGCTGTCCTGGAATTCACTGGGTTGAACAGGCTGTCCTTAAACTCACAGAGATGAGCTTGCCTCTGCCTCCCAAGTTTTAACATTAAAGGCATGTTTCCCACTATACCCATCATAAAATAATAATTAAAGAATATTTTCTAGAATTAAAATTTTTTTTCTAGGAACCTGTGGTGGTTTGAACAGATTTAGTCCTCACAGACTCATAGGTTTGAATGCACTATTAGGAGGTGTGGCCTTGTCCGAGTAGGTGTGGCCATGTTAGAAGAAGTGTGTCACTGAAGCTTTGAGGCCTCCTAGTGCTTGAACTCCACCCAGTGCAAAAGAGAACCTCCTCCAGACTGCCTTCAGGTGAAGATGGAGAACCCTCAGCTCCTTCTGCAGCACCATGGCTGCCTGCTGGCTACCATGCTTCCTGCTATGATGATAATGGACTAAACATCTGAAATAGTAAGCCAGCCCCAGTTAAATGTTTTTCTTTATAAGAGTTGTCTTAAGCCGGGCAGTGGCAGCGCATGCCTTTAATCTCAGCACTTGGGAGGCAGAGACAGGCAGAATTCTGAGATGGAGGCCAGCCTGGTCTACAGAGTGAGTTCCAGGACAGCCAAAGCTACACAGAGAAACCCTGTCTCGAAAAAAAAAAAAAAAAAAAAAAAAAAAAGAGTTGTCTTGGTTATGGTGTCTCTTCACAGCAATAAGATCCTGAGACAGAACCATATTAAATAGATAAAAATAGATGAAATTAATTTTATCGATATCCTTTGGTTAGTCAAAGTGACCAAAAATACCACAAGTTCAATGTGTAATCAACATACAAAGTTATTAATGACATTTTGATTTTTATACTATCTTTACAAAACCAGAATATTTTACTTACTCAGGCATGTTTTGGGTCTGGTCTATGACATTTCAAATGTGCAATAGTCACATATGACTTCTGGTTCCTATACTGGACAGCACAGCTCTAGTTGACTAATTATGACTCGAATTGATAATTATATGAAACACTGCAGTTATTTCTATTGCCACAGTTGCCAGGAAACCCAAATTATAGAAATTTTCTCACCCCGAGTTTTTTTTTTTTAATTTCTTACTACCCCCTGCCCCCACCACTAAGTGGATTTAAACATCTTTATTGGTTATTCCCTTTGAATGATAACTCCAAAATAATTGCCTTCTGTTAACAATAACAAGCTGTCCATCACTCACTTTGTATCAGGCACGGTGCAGTGTGATTTCTGTGAACTTAGGCTAGAGCCCAGGTCAGATTCCACAACCCTCACTCCTACCTTCTAGTACGTGTGAAGTCCCTGGGTACCACTTTGTCCCAGGAGCTTCACATTCTCTCCATCTGGTCAGCCTCTGAGGATACCTGCGATGCAGTAACATCATTCCCATTGTGCAGCTCAGAGGTTATGGTGCATAATCAAAGTATAGATAATAATATCAAAGCTGGCATGTGAACGAAGCTGCTAAGCCAGATCACAACCCTGCACACTTTGCTTCAATCACTTTTAAAAGAGAAAATCTCCTTTGGAGACTAACGTGTTACAATGTTACCAATCTGCTCACTATCCTCTAAGCTCTCTTTGTGAGCTGGCACTCACTGCCTCTAATACTGTGGAGGGACGGGTGGGAAAGACAGAACTTGTGAGCTTTGGGAGCTCACAGTGGAAGAAAGAGAAAAAGGAAGGAAAACATTACTCATGTGACTTGGAAATTATGATACTGTATGTAGCAGGTGCTAAACAAATGACTTCAAATAAACATATCTGGCAATATCAATTAGGAAAAATAGAACTGAGCAGTTAGAACTCTGTGTGTGCAGACAAATGGACTGACATTCATTCCCCTGGGATAGTTCATCCTCAAATGGAGCATATGTCCCTATATTGCCTGCGTTCATTTCCATCTGCTCTGCAAAAGGCAAAATGCCCTGAAAGGAGACAACCCCACTGCCTCAGTACAAACTGAGCCTCGGTGTAATAGGCTAAATTGTCCCCGCGTCTTATACAGTTCATTAAAGAGAGGTCACAGTGATACCTCTAATGTGTGCCAGGGGTTCACAAAATGCATGCCATCAAGTTTGGCATACCATCAAGTTTGGCATACGCAGGCTGCTAACATACACACAAGCAAATGATGGTTTCGTTTTGCTTGGTGCTGTCACATTCATGTTCTCTCC
>NW_022196911.1:8869631-8894466 GCF_008632895.1 Mastomys coucha | reverse complement strand
TCGTCCTGTCTTCCTGGGGGTGGGGGGGAGTGGTATGCCTGCACTGTTGTCTTCAGCTGTTTTAGTCTGCAAACAGGAGGTATCACAGATGCTAATGACTTGGGTTTCAGACACAAAATCGTGAAAGCTAATCTGACTTCATTAATATAGAGAAACAGAGAGACAGAAGGATGGGGAGAGGGAGGGAGGGAGAGGGAGGAAGAGAGAGGGGAGAGAGAGAGAGAGGGGGGAGAGAGAAAGAGAGAGAGAGAGAGAGAGAGAGAGAGAGAGAGAGAGAATACACAAGAGTGTTGATAGTATCACTATGCAGAAGAAGAAGAGCCACACCTGAACCCAAGCCAAATGACCATGATAGAGGGACAGGTAACTCCTGGTGTGGATGTTGTTCTGTGTATGGACAGCACTTCAGGGAAGACACAGCATATAGAACAACATGCACACAGAGGCTCCTACCTGCAAATGTTAAGCCAAAATCTCAAGTGTTGCATCCTGGACAACCAAGGCACATACCTCATCACACCACAGTTTAAACTTCAAGATGCAGGTGAAACTCAGCTATGGGAGGACTTCAGAGGAAGTGATATCAGGCTTTGCTCTGGGGCTGTACTGATTGACACTGGGCATGGGGGTGGGGGTGGGGGCTTCTGGGGTCTTGGGTTTTGATGAGCAATAGTAAGTACTTATTTTTGTGAAAACTGGTCAAGCTGTATTCTTATAGTTTGTGCAGTCTTATGAATGTATGTTGTGTTTCATACAAAGAGTGCAGTGTAGACAGTGAAGCTATGCCCATGAAATCTCAACAATATGGCTGCCAAGATAAGACCTCAACAATATGGCTGCCTAGATAAGCCCTAAACAATGACAACAACTGTAATAGTATCTTTTATTCACTTCATGTAATTGTGATCTCGGAGGCTTACTGCCTTAGTCTGCTAACTTAGGCCTAGTTCTGGAAGCTTTTAGCCTCCATGTAATCTTATCTAGGCCTAGAATGTTTTCAGCCTCTGAGAATTACTGCTTAATAAGCTCACCCTTTCTAGCTCTTTCTGAACTTAGGCTGGCTGGTCAACTCAGCTGTTCTGGTTCAAATGCCTCTCCATGCTGACTGGTTCAATCTGGCTTCTCCTGAATTGCTCTGCCTGCCCTCATATTAACTTTGGCAATTTGTTCTAATCTTCTGGCTCCTTCTCATTCTCTAGCTCATTCTGTCTTCACCTGTGTCTAGCTTGTTCTCTCTCTCTGCAACCTATCTCTGTACAACTGTCCCAGTAAAACTGCCTCCTTTTCTCTGCACTGCTCTCTCCTAAGTCACTTCTCTTTCTCCTTTGTTCTCATGAAAGTTGGACATATCCTATTCTGTTAAATCTCTCTCTGATTCATCACTTTGTCTGCCCCTCAATTAGACATCACTTTCAAACATGGCTGTTTCTTTCTGCAAACTAACTTCACTTTCTTTCTTTGGGATTAAAAGTGTATACTAAGGGCATGTCTGTATTCCAACCAGAGGGATTAAAGGTGTGTGCCGAGGGTGAGCCACACCACAACTAGAAACAGGTTTGGCTTTTTTCCCAGTAAACAACACAATCCCAGGGTTCACAGTGTGATCAAATATCCCGCAACAAACAGCAATCAAGATGCAAACATGGATAGGGAAAAAAAACATCTCACAAGGCTCAACCCTAGGTGAAGAGTTATAAGCAATTAATGATGCATGAGAATGGGACGATTAGTCTTCCCCAGGGATGAGCCCCATAATTGATTGTCCAATATGAAATGAGCCCTATGTGCATGACTATACCACCTTGAATGTGCCCAATCTCATCCAATTCCCAATAGTCTGCCCTTAAAACACATACATACAATCAACACTAAATACATTCAGCAGGCAGATTGTTACATATTTTTTTAAAGATTTATTTATTATTATACAATAAGTACACTGTAGCTGTCTTCAGACACACCAGGGGCATCAAATCTCATTACTGGTGGCTATGAGCCACCATGTGGTTGCTGGGATTTGAACTCAGGACCTTTGGGAGAGCAGTCAGTGCTTTTATCCACTGAGCCATCCTTCTAGCCCCAGATTGTTACATATTTATATGTGTATAGATCTGTGTAACAACAACAAAGAAAGAAACTATGAATTTGAGAGGAAGTGGGTTACATACAAGAAATTGGAGGGAATGAAATTCTAAAAATTATTCTTGGGAACGAGTACTATGTTTTTGTGTAAAAACAGGCTGAGGGATTCTATGTGAACAATATTCATGAGAATATCCTCTAAGGCGTGTGCCATACATCTGTACCACCATAGCTCACAGGTATATTCCACTCATACACACAGCTTCCATCCTCAATACAGCATTGCCCACTGCTTCTAATGCTGACACAAGTATGTACAAGATACATACAGTCTTTGGGCTGGTGTCTCAGATTTTTTTTTTTTTTTTGACTCTTATATTAGGAAGCTATCTGGAGACTATAACAAAGAAAGATTAGGGTCTCAGCAAGTGGTCAAGGTTAAATGACTTCCACCACAGCCATAGGGCTGGAATCTTCTTCATCTGACTCTTGTGAAATTATAGTTGCTTCTAGGTGTGTAGCAACTTAGAAGATGCTATCGGTAAGTCTTGGTCTCGTAAAAGGTCTAGAGACAGTCACTGGTTCTGAGTCAGAGCACAGTAGTGGTGGAAATCTGTTGGCTCTGAAAAGCATGCTGGGGTGCTGGAGGAAGCTATATTGGGCCATGAGAATGGTCCATTGCAACCACTCTCCATGCAAAGGTTATCTTAACCTAGGCTTGGAATTGTTGTAAAACTAGTGGAGAGAGTTCCCACCTACCCCACAGTTGGCCTCCCCTTCCCTGAGACTGTCTCAGTATTGTCAATCCGTCAGCCCACAGTGAGGCCTCACTAGAAATTGAAGCCCAGATTTCATGCAGATTCCTAACAGTCTTTTTTCCTGTTCCAGGATCACATCCCTGCCATGGTTCCTCAGGGACTTCTTGTCTGTCTCAGTTCCTCAGACATCCCCTGCTATTGATACATTTTAAAGAGTAGTGGTCATTGTAGTAGTGGGATTGTAAGTTTGAAGGAAAAGAACAAGAGTTGAAATGGCCTCATCATCTCCTATAAAGGGGCAGTAAACTTGTTGGCATTACTTCAGCCATCCTGCTGATCCTCTCTAGAGCCACCCTCTTCTGATCCGAGCTCCTCGGGAAGAGTGGAGACATATGCACCACCTACTTGAGGGCAGCCACAGCTACCTAGCTTACTTTGAATTCTTCAGAAAGAGAGCTTTGTACTCTCTTTCTGTCAATCTGATCCCGTGTTCTGATCTTTCCTTGAAAAGTTCTTATGTGTAGCTATTTATATAATAAGCCACGAACTCAGAGAATTCCAGAACCGGTCATTTCCTATAGTGTGCCGTTGTTGTTCCTGTTCTCCTCCATGTCTGTTTGGGTTTTAGTTTTTGGAGACGGGGTCTCACATAGCCCAGGTTGACTTTGAGCAAAGGAGAAGGTAACTCCCAATTCTCTGTGACTCCACCCCCAAGTGCTAGGCTCACAGGTGTGCCCCACCATCTCCTCCTTCCTGTGGTGTACTGAATCTGCACCCAGGTATGTGTATCTATGGCTGTGCACTAGATGTCAAAGGAGGGCACAGGCATTTCGCAATTTCTAAAGTGGAGCTTGATTATCCCAATATTTCAGATGTTTCAAACATTTCATAGCTGACTTTTATGGAACGTTTTCAACCTAATAAAATTGTACTTATGATGGCATGAACATGATCTTTATCAAAATCAATCCTGAAAGAGAAATGAATACACAAAGGTACCACCTTGTCTTAGTTGGGGTTTTACTATGTCTGGGAACAGACACCATGGCCATGGCAAGTCTTATAAAGGACAGCATTTAATTGGGGCTGGCTTACAGGTTCAGAGGTTCAGTCTATATTCATCAAGGTGGGAGCATGGCAACATCCAGGCAGGCATGGTAAAGGAGGAGCTGAGAGTTCTACATCTTCATCTGAAGCTTCTAGTGGAAGACTGACTTCCAGGCAGCTAGGATGAGGGTCTTATAGCTCATACCCACAGTGACACACCTACTCCAACAAGGCCACACCTTCTACTACTGCCACACCCTGGGCCAAGCATATACAAACCATTACACACTCCCTATGCAGAGAGGTTGTGGCAAGTCATTCTTTCAGGATTTCCAGGCTTCTATGTTGTGCTTCATTCCAGCCTCATGTAGATCAGTGGTACCCTACCCCGGAGTGGGAGCCACGGTTCTGTTGCTGTTTTCATGTGATGAAAAATTGCCTATAAAAGCTTTCTGATGTACCTATTTCTGAATAAACTCCAACTTTTGTCCTTGAACCAATATACGCTGCTTTTCTTGATGTATATTCAAATTGGTTAAATTGCACCGTAAACACCTTGTTGTATGTGTTGGCATTCTCCGCAGTGTTTGTTCTGCATTGTTGAGAGGAGACTCAAGGTGCACAGCTCTGCAGACCTCATCCTTAGGCCCAGAGCAGATCTCCACAGACTGGTTTAGGGTTTCAGGACTGAAAATAAAAATAGGAGTGAGAAACAAAACGCAAAACTACATTGGCTGGAGGTCAGTTGGAGAGAGCTTTCCAGCATGCAGGAAGCCCTGGCCTTGATCTCCAGTGCTATACAAAGTAGGTGTGGTAGTTTACACCTAGAACCCCAGCTCTTGGGGAGGGGGAAGCAAGAGGATGAGAAGTTCAAGGTCCTTGCCAGCGAGTCTGAGGCTAGCCTGAGACACACAGGACTCTGGCTCAATGCAACAACAAACCTACATCTGAAAGATCAGAAAAAGTCAGAGGTCAAGGTTATAGAAAGTGAAGGCAAGATAGGTGAAAGAAAGAGGCTGTAAAGCAAGCTGCAATCAGGATAAAGTACTCTGTAGAGAGAGGTTGGGACACCCTCCCTTTTCCTAGGGCCTTTGCTATGCCCTTGGGAGGCCTTGAACTTGACAGAGATGCCAAGTGCAACAGACACCTAGACTTCAGTTAAAAACTTAACTTTAGCCAGGCATGGTGATGCATGCTTTTAATCCTAGCACTCAGGAGGCAGAGGAAGGCAGATCTCTGAGGTCAAGGTCAGTCTAGTCTACAGAGTTTCAGGACAGCCATGAGGAAGCAGAGAAGCCCTGTCTCAAAACAAACAAACAAACAAACAAACAAACAAACAACAAAAAACTCTTAACCTGGAAGTCTGCCGATCCCAAGCCCCTGCCTATGGCAGCAAAACTCTACTCCCAGCCACAGGCCTCCTTCCCCCCACCCCCACCCCCCTCCGGGCACAGCAGACGCCTGAATTCTTGGGCATAAGCGGCATCCTAGACATGAGAAGAATCTTAGAGAAGACTGAAAAGGTTAATAAATCCTCTGGCCATTTTCCAGCCTTGGGTTACAGAATCAACACAGCTGAATTTTCGGATAAGAGCACCCATTCTTCAGCTAGCTGTCATCTCTGGAGACTAACCTTTGATATTTCAGACTTGGCTGGAAATTAGTTAATTGCTAGGCCTACTCACATTACTAGGAATGGAAAAAAAAAAAGAAAAAGCACTTTGGAAATACTGTTTGAAAATAGCCCCAGGGCAGCATGTAGAACTGTAAGCCTTTGAAGAAGAGTGAGCTGAGCCCCACGCCTAATGAGCTCCAGCTCAACATGAGACTCATTTGGGTGGCATCGGGGAAGCTTCGTGGCAATCTTGATGCCTTTGAAAGACATAACTGGTATTCAGTCACAATAATGGAGAAGTCAGGGGAGACGGGTGGGTACATGCTTATTTTAAAATTATCAGGTTAAAGGGCAAGCAAGCAACTAGCTTCGGACTGACCTACTGAAGCCGTTTGCAGTTTTCATTTCATCAGCATCTAGTATTCTAAACTTGAAGACAGAGCTTTTGCCTTCTTCCTAGCGACCATGCTGTACTGTCCAACTAGTAGGAGGCCCAGCTAATAGCTACTTAGTTGCCTTAACATTTTCCACTGCCTGAGACCCAAAAGTGTAACCTGAGGACTGCAGCATGTAACAGACCACATGATTGGATGGGGTGGCTACAGAGGATTTCATAACAAACCACCTGATTGGATGGCTACAGGGGATTTAATAACAAACTACCTGATTGGGTGATTTACTATACGTACAATTGGCTGCCTGACAGTTTATTTTTTTCACTTTTATTTATTCATTTGGGAGGAACTACGCATGCCACAGTGCACGTGTGGAGGTCAGAGGACGATTTGTAGGAGTCAGTTTTCTCCTTCCACCTTGTGGGTCCCAAGGATGGAATTCAGGTCATCTGGCTCGGCAGCAAGCGTCTTCACCGGCGGACCCCTCTCATGAGCCCTCTCTTGCAGTGTTTCTAACCCAGCACGAAATAGATAATGTGCATCCGCAAGGCATGGACAATGGAGTATTACGGAAGTTGACATTATTGCTCTCTAGACATTTTTAAGGGTCAACAAGACTGATTTCCTGACCAAGTGAATGGAAGAAGTCTGGCTTTATGAATACTCCTAAGGCACTTGGTGGCCATCTGCCTCTATGGGGATAGGGGGCAAGGAGGCAAAGTCTTTTGGCTTAAAGGAAGGCAAGATCAATGAAGGAAAACGTTCCTGTTTTTAAAACGATTGGAGAAGCTAGCGAATGGGCTCTATGAAGTCCTCCTCGTCTTCCTCTTTCTGCATCAAAACCACTCATCTTCCTTCATTGGTGGTGTTTTCCTAGGGTGTCTCTTTTCTCACACTGGAGGAGTATACCGATGCATATAGCAGCAAATCATTGATGGACAGAAAGAGACTGTGACGGAATGTCCCAAGCAGATGACAGTTATGTGAAACAGTCGTACTAGCTTAATAACCACTCGCTGGTTATGCCTCTGGGACACGGTGTCTTGTGTTGCTTGGAGTCATAGTTCCTCAGCGGAAGCTATGGATGCGCAAGTTATTTGGCAACTGACCGTCTACTAATTAGCTAGGCTCCTGCTAGTTGATTAGGAAAGTAGAGAATGAAGGCTAGAAACCCGAAAATTAATGAAATGAAAGTAAATATTTTCTATATCTCTATTTCAACCACAAACCACTTGTATTTTTGATGGGGGGGGGATTTTTGTTTATTTGAGACAGGGTCTCACTCTATAGCCCAGACTGTATATTCACTCCCAGTCATACACTTCCTCTAACAAGGTCATGCCTCCTACCCACCTCTAACAGCACCATCAACTGGGGACCAAACTGTCAAATATCTGAGACTATGAGGTATATCTCATTCAAACCTCCCTGACTTACCCCATGGCCACAGTCACCCTCCATAGGCCACTGCAGTGACTTCTTGCCATGGCTGGTGTTTATTGGACTGCTACAGCTTTCTCTGCCCTTGGTTGCTCACCTGTTCAGCCCGCTTTTGAGATGGTTTCACTGGCTTCCATGAGTTTAACTGTCATTACCCACTGCTGTATTCTCAGCACTTGCCCCCTACCAGAGGGCTCCCTACATGCCCGAGATGATACCTCAGTGATGCCTACTAAGTCTCACGTGTCACCCACTGTGCTCCCAGTTTCACATCCTGTACCACAGAGTCAATAAAAAAACACCCCACCAGCTGCCTCGTTGGCTTCACTACCACACCAATTCCTTCAGAAATTTCAGACCCAAACTTAGAGAAAGCTGACGCCAATGTCTCAAACTCTAAATCGATCTTTGATCACAATCTTCCACTCCTAGCCACAAGATATATTTGAGGCCGAGTAGGCAAGGAGTCTTGCCTGAGGGGACTGAGGAAAACACCGTCTGCATCTTGGTGACTAGGTCTCCAGATGTCTGATGGCCCCTGAAGATTAAATACCTTCCACGCTGTGGTCCAGTAATTGCTGCTGCATCAACAACTAAGGCACCAGATACTTTCTGAGTCACAACTAATCCTTGCTGTTGCAGGGCTTGGATCCTCAAAAGACCTCAGCTTCACTGTAATAATTTGTCTGTGCCCCCCCCCAACTCCTTCCTTGTAGGCTATTCAAGAGAGTCATGGGAAGAAATATTCTAAAAGGGAGATTGGATTTCTGCTATGATTTGGAAGGGAAACAAAGGGCCATGTTGTCTCATGAGTATGCTCTTGCCTCATAAATATCCATAAGACATCTTGAAAACTCACAACCCAGAGTCTAGCGTGCTTCTATCCCCAGTCAGTCCACCTTAACTCTCTCCCTTCAAGCAGTCTTGGTTTACCCAGTTTACCCTTTGGAAGATAAGAACCAAGAAGAAACTTTTACCTAGTAATGCAGCTGTAGCAAAATTACTTCTCAGCTACCTCATTTCCCTAGCCCTGGAGTCAGCTACCAGGATCTCTCCAGCCGGATCTCTGCAGAGGCCACTGCCTCAACTCCCTAGTTGTCCCTCTGAGCTACTCATACCTTGACCTGATGAGTCTATTAAAGGTCAGGAAACTCAAAGACCCCTGGTCACTCAGAAACCTGGGAGAGAAGTGACGGTTGGTGCTCTCTAACCACCTGTCTACACTCTCACCTACTTCCTGCATTTACAGGAGCCTTTTTTTTTTTTAAATCAAGTTTCAAATAGCCAGACCCAGTCCTGCTTCAGGGCCTTTGCTATGCCTATTGCAACACACCAGGCATCTGCAAGACTTCCTTCAGTCTCTTGCTGCATGTCACAGAGTCAGCAAGGCTTTATCTGAATTCCCTGTGTCAAAGAGCAGCCCTGCCAAGATGCCCCATCCTGCTTCATCTTTCTGTGACCTGACTTATGGTATATTTACTGGTGTTTGTTTGTTGCCCTGGTCCAATTACATAGGTCCTATAAGGACTCAGGCATTGCCCAGAACCAGGCATACCATATGCATCTCCAGTATTGGTTACACAAAAAATGATGGCTCCGGACAGCAAAAAGAATGCTCACCTGGAGTTCAAGATACTTGTGGTCAAAGCAGATTGCCTGGAGCCTGGGACTGGGAATGGATTGTAGGTGTCTTACCTATCTTGTGGAACATCAGAAAGACCAAGACATAAGAGCAAGAAAGACAAAAAAACAAAAAACACAAAACCAAACCAAACATCTAAACCACCAAAGATGTGAAGCCTGGAGCTCTGTTGGGTGCATACAAGATGATGTCCTGTGCTCAAGTGCTGGTCTACAGAGCCATTACTGCTGCAGCTTCAGTAGAAGCCCAAGCAGGGCAGGATAAAGGTCTTCCAGTAGGACACAAGACATGGACACTGTGTGTCTGTCTGTTTATGTGTTGTCTTAGATGTCTTAGGTCACCCGGACAGCCAGGATCATGAGCCAGGCATACATTCATTGTATTGCAATCACCATGAGAGGGAATCATGCTCTTCATGACCAGCCCGCCCATCATTACAACGGGCAGCTCTCAGACGCTTGCTCATTTCCCCTACTCTGATCCTAATTGTCCGGAGCACACCTGCATTAGCAATGGAGACCTATAATCACAGCCAGAGTTATAATCCAACTCTGTAAAACAAGACTTTCTCAAGCTTGTTTTATGCCTAGAGATGACAACACATACTTTCTTCTCTAGTTTAGTCGTCGTGGAGAGTGAAACACCGCTAGAGTGTCACAATAGATGAAACCATGGGGAACAATGAGTCAAAGAGAAGCTCAGGCCTCCAAGAGAAAAGGCACTACTGTGTGCTGAATGTCCCGAGAGAGCAAAGAATTTGCCTTCAACATTCTTTTAGACAAATGTGTGTCTGAGCTCACATTTTTTTCCTTCTGGGGTATGATGATGTTTTGCAAATGGAGGAAAAATTTAGGAGCTGAGTCAGGGTAGAGCTTCTTAAGGACAGACCAGCCTCAGTGGCAAAGAGAGTTGGCAGTACACACTGAGCTACTGGGTGGGGGTGGCGTCAGGGGACAGCAGGTGGACCATGGATGGCAGAGCCTACTTGTCTTTCCCACTGTGGAACTGTTAAGAGTGCAGGATAGGGTGATGATGCACAGATCATGCACAGCAAATACCTTGGATTCTCTTCAATTTAATGAGTCCACCCACCCCCAAGCAGTTACAAAGCGGCTTCGCAGCAGGGATATGCAGGTCCTGGGCTGTTTCGTTCTTGTGAAATAGTCAGTAAAGGTGGCAACACATTACTGTTTGTCTCTTTATGACTTGTCCATCATGCCTTCACATAAAACCTTAGGACTGAGCAGGACCTCAGCAGTTATCGCTGTCCAAAGCCCTAATGGTGCTCACAATTCAAGAATGGTAAGACCCTTGTTCAAGATCATAACTCTGGCAAGGACAGTGGTGGGGCTAGAACTCATTGTCATGTAGAACGCTAGTCTACAAAGTAACTTTAGTTGTCAACATGCATGCGGGCCCACACGTGTGTGCACACATGTTCACATGAACATGCACACACAACCACATTGAAAACCTATGGCTGACTCTTGACTTGTGAACTGAAAACTTAAGCTCACACTTTTCCTTTCTATCTAAGGATGCTCATAGCATGCCAGGCCGTCTGCTGATCTGGGAGCTAGCCATGCAGAAGGTAAACGTCATCCCTGAACCTCTACGGCCGACCACCTGGTAGGGAAGACAGGCTGTTAAGGAATGCGTTAATGCTCTCTAATGCTCAGTATGACTAGTGATGGGAGTTGAACATTTGGTGGCTGGTACAGAGACAGCCTTTACTGTCACCTTCCCTCAGGGACAGTGCTGGGGTCTCCCTCCTCCCAGCTTCTCTGAGTCCTCTAGAACCCAGCTATTTTGATTACTTGGCCTTTTCTTCCTTTGCTCTTTTGCTTTCCTGGCCTCCTGGTTCTCCTCTCTCCTGAGATGGCCCAGCTCAGTCTGCCGGTTACTCTAGACTCTCCCAGATGTCTCTGCCTCTGCCCACATTCTTCTTTATATTGATAATAAAAATCTTAACCCCTTAGAAGCAATCTTGTCCTCCTTTTCTTCTTTCTTCAACTCACTCAAGAAAGAGCTTATTTGGGTCTACAGTATCAGAGAGTGAGTCCCTGGTCACCATGGTGGAAAGCCTGGCAGCAGGCAGGCACTTTGTTACACTGGGCCTACTGTGGCCTTTTGAGACCTCAGGACCCACCCTCAGTAACATACCTTCTCCTATAAGGACACGCTGACTCCAACAAGGCCACAATTCCAAATCCTTCCAAAAAGTTCATCAACTAGGAATGAAACATGAAAACATGAGCAGGCCAGGCATGGTTGCTTGTGCCTTTAGTCCCAGCACTCAGGAGGCAGACGCAGGCAGATCTCTGAGTTCGAGTCCAGCCTCGTCTACAAAGTGGGTTCTAGGATAGCCAGAGCTATACAGAGAAACCCTGTCTGGAAAAATAAAAGACAAACAAAAAGAAAATATAGAAGCTTATGTGGCATATTCTCCCTCAAATCATCAGTATTGGAGTAATAGCTGAGAGTTCATATCCTGATCCATAGGCATGAGGCAGAGAAGAATGAGAACTGGAAATAGCATGGGCCTTTGGAACCCCAAAGCCCACCCACAGTGACAAAAAGACCATATCTCCTAATCCTTCCCAAATAGTTCCACCAACAGGGGACCAAGTCTTCAAATCTATGAGTCTATGGGAGCCATTCTTATATAAAGCACCACTCTGGCATAGCTCTAAAGTTGGCCCTGCTTGCCTTTGCAAGCCTCTCCCTGCCTCAACCCATTCTTCACTCTTTATGCCCCCATTCACAACTACTGTAGCTTATCCAGGTACGTCATATGTTGTCACGTGATGTCATGTCACCTACTAACCCAGCTGTAGTGAAATTGCTTCTTAGCTGTCTTCAGCACCGGGATCTCTCCAGCTATACCCTCAGTAGAAGCCACTGCCCCAATTCCCCAGCTGTCCCCCTAGGCTGCCCATACCTTGACCTGATCATTCTGATAAAGGTCAGGCACAGCCTGCCATTTCTCTCCTCCAACTCCTCCTAGCCTATCCTCCTTCAGGAACTTAAAAAACCTCTGGTCGCCCAGAAAGCCAACTGTATTGCCTAGATTTATCCAATTTTATCCCACACTAGTAAGCAAGTAAATACAAACTATATTTATGTATTCTATAATTATTAGTCAATCAGTGTTGGATTCATAAGGCGAAAACTGGGGAAATTCTGACACTCTAAGTGTCTAGATTCTGAAGAATCAGTAAGGCAAGGGAAACTCAGATAGTTTCAACACATGACATCATCTACACCTGCCCTCTGTTTGGCTGTATGCTGCTGTTAACCCTTTCATTCACTCTAGTATCTCTCCCCTCACGCTCCTGCCCTCCAAAGGCAGAATTCCATGCTCCCTACTGTGTCCTCAGGAAAACTAAATATTTTAATATTGCAGTAACTTAGATAAACTTTTTATGGCTCACTTTCCCCTCTCTTGACTTTTGGTCTTCCAGAAGATGAAGATCCCCTCATCCCTGAAAGCTTAGCAAGTTCTCACCTAAAGGTCTGTTTCACACACTAGTTTCAGGAAAGAAAACTGGTAATAATGTAAAATGTAATAATTTTCAAACCAAAACTGGAAGTGAGATCGGTATACGGGCAAATAAACAGTGGGGTTTCAGTTTCCCAAAAGGGAATTATTCAGCTCCCTGAAAGTACCTTGTGTGACCGAGGTGCAATGTTATCTAAAGTTGTCTGCATTTTCAAAATATAATGACTCTCTCTGCCTTATTACCAAAGGAATATGAAATCAGTTTGCACACTGCTGAATTATTTTAAGAGCTGAGCAAACACCACAGCCCTAGTCTTGAGTCATCCCTAAACTTGTTTCTAGAATAGTCTGAGGTAAACAAACTGGGAGGAGACGGGGACCTGGGCTGGTTCCGTGAGTGAGACACTGCCTGGTTATGTCACCATCTAAAGCATGACCAGCAAGATCACCCAAGGGACACGCACTTACCTCCAAACACCATGGCCACAGGTTCCTCTCTCCCAAGCAGCTTCTCCTAGCTTTAGAAGCAGACCCTATTCTGCAAACACAACTGAAAGAGATCTTTGGAAGAGAAGGAAGCCCAAAAAGTCCCCAGATAGAAGCTAGCAACCTCTGAAAATGATTACCAGAGATTGCCAACTGCCTATAAATAATCCACAGAGTTTACAAATGTGAACAGGCTGCCTCATCTAACCTCATGGAATCTTTAAAAAAAAAAAAAAGATTTATTATATGTAAGTACACTGAAGCTGTCTTCAGACACACCAGAAGAGGACATCAGATCTCATTACGGATGGTTGTGAGCCGCCATGTGGTTGCTGAGATTTGAACTCAGGACTCAGTGCTCTTACCCACTGAGCCATCTCTCCAGCCCTCACGGAATCTTATAACTTGGAATTTGTAAATGGTGGAGTTTGCTATGGAGTTCAATAAAGTCTTTTACTTCATAACTATTTTTTTGAAGGAAGAAAGAAATCCTGTGACAGAAAATATCACATGTGCCACTTCCCTTAATAGCTCATGCACTTTAAGCTTAGCCCAGTGCCCATCAGGAACATTTGCATACTTCAGTTGTGTTTATTTATAACCTAGGCATGGGTGTGGGGTAAAATACTGTGTTATAATACACTAGATACTTCCACAGGAGTCTCTCTTCTCTGCCCCAAACTAAGTCCATGTTTCTTCTCAGCCCTGACTTTGAAAAGTACATCTTGTCACATTGTGATAAATTGTCACCAGAGTGGCAAAGAACTGGCTAAGCAGAAGTAGCTCCCCCTCGCTCCCCTTCAGCAAATCCTCTATGTAGCAAGTTGAATCAACTCTTTGTACCTCTGTAACCTTGAAAGAAGAGAGGCTCCAGCTGGATTTTTCCCAAGAAGTCTCCAGCACAGTTTTAGGAACATTTTAAGATGAAATATTGCTGTTAACTTTAAAAAAAAAAAAAAAAGACAGTATAGTTCGGGGCAGAACATATCTAAAAATAGGTGTTTGGTGAACAACATTTTGTCCCTAACACTAAAGCTGTGTGTATGCACATATACCCATAGGTGCCCCTGTATAACACTACACTGCAGGGAAATACTAACTAGTTCAGATTCAAAAGGAAGCCATTGGTGAAATTCTCTGTCGTATTTACGTTTTATTTTGTCGTTGCCATCATTATCAGTAGTGTGTGTGTTCATGTTCTACAGTGCACGTGTGGAGGTGAGAAGGCGGCTTTGGGGCGTTGGTTCTCTCCTTTCACCTTTAAGTGGGCTCCTGGGATGAAATGCAGGTCATCAGACTTGGTGGCAAGCACCTTTATTGGCTGAGCCATCTTTCCACCCCTGGCAAAGTTCTTTTATAAAAACGTTAACATTTAAATGTTTGTCTAAATGCTTTCTAGAAAATTGTATATATAGGGAACAAACGACTTCGGTTCACAAGGGCCAAACTTCCAAGAAGCATAGGAAATATCTAGAAAAATGAATAGAGCTTTTTATATCTAGAATAGAAGCATTTAAAGATGTTTTGTGAAACCCACTAGACTAACGATGGTTGGAACAATTCATAGACTTATCATATGGCGAACTGAGACGCTTCTCAAAACTCCCAACCGAAAGAAATGGTGGATGTCTGTGTGATGGATAACCAGTTATCACAATCTGTTCATGAGCCATTGATTTGAAATGTCATATCATACTGCACAAATGCAAGCAATTATATTGTGTTTGTTAAAATAAAAACCGGGTAGGGGGTGTGGCTCAGTTGGTAAAGTGCTGGCCTAGCATGAATGAAACTCTGGGTTCCACACCCAGCGCCACATAAAGCAAGCTTGCTGGCACAAGCCTGTAATCCTGGCCCTCAGTAGACGGGGGCAAGAGGATCAAAAGTTCAAGGTCATCTTCAGTTACTGAATGAGTTAGTTAGGAGCTAGCCTGAGGTACATGAGAAAATCAAAAGATTAAAAGGATGATTTGAGAAATATATTTCTTTTCAGGACTTCTCGGCATGTGCAAGTTTAATTTAATGAGATTCCTAGGCTGTGCCTTGTTTAGTTTCTGCCTAGATAATATTTTGCTTTGTGGAGGCACAGTCTTTTCTTAAGGGGAAATGAACTCAGGTAAACCTAAGGCATCACCGTGTGAGGTGAGCATAAAGAGGCATAAAAAGCACTCTTTTTTGCTCCAATGGGTTTGTTAGTCTCTTTGAGTTATGAAAATAAACAAAAAAACAAAAGTAGCTAAGAGACAAAAAAAAAAAAAAAAAAAAAAACCAAATTAGGCACAGAGGATTTGTGGCTGTGCCACTGTGCATTTAATGGCAGTGTAAATCTAAACTCTGTGACAGTTTCAATTGATTATCACCTGGCAGGATCTAGGATTGTGGTGGAGGCAAATCTCTTGGTGGGTCTGGGAGGAAGTTTCCAGAGTAGATTGGCTGAGATGGGAAGACCCTCTCTACACATGGGTGGGCGCCATTCCTTGGGTTTGAGCCTGGGATGGAATCAAAGGAAGAAAGCAAGCCAACCAGATGTACCACACCCCCACCCCACTCTACCCTTCCTGACTGCAGACAGAGGAGACCAGCTGCCTCCAGCTCCTGCTGCTGTGCCCTCCCCACCGTAAGTATCTGTACTCTTGAACAGTGAGCCACTGCAAACCCTTCCTGCCTGAAGTTGCTTTTGTGTGGTAGTTTGTTGCACGAAATGGACAAGTGACTAAGCACTCTCCCTTGTATGTCTCACAAAAGGAAGCATCAGTGGGAGTTACAGACAACTCTCCCCAGCTTTGGTTTGTTTCTGAACTAAGATCCCACCTAATGATAATTTGATTGTGCAGAAGGTGCTAGAAGAAAACTGGAAGAAAACCCACTGTCATTATTTCCTGGATATGTATATGTATGCATATCTATCCAATTATATCCTATCCTAATAAGCAAGTAAATGCAAACTATATTTATGTATCATATAATTACTAACCAACCAGTGTTGAATTCATAAGGCAAAAACTGGGGAAATTCTGACACTCTGAGTCTCTAGACGCTGAAGAATCAGTAAGGCAAGGGAAACTCAGATAGTATCAAGATATGACGTTGACTCCCAGCTCCCCTCTTTTTTTCTGACTAGAGGATTCAGGGGAGGGTGTTTCATTAAAATATGAACTAAAAATAAAAATCTTTGATGTATGTCTTATTAACATTGATAAGTATTTTTCACCTTCCTTCTGGACATGGGCTGTATTCATAGCCTGGTTTGTAGGTGCTTATAAGATATAAGGTGCTTATACCATTGTTTGCATATAGCCCTGTCAAATAATGTCCTTTTGATTTGGGAAATGCATTTTCCAGAAAGCTGATATTGATTTCACAGTTGTGCAAATGCATCTGTAAGATTGCAGATAATTAATTCTATTCAAAACAAGGTACATGTGTTCCCAGGTGCAGAGCAGTCAGCTGCAGACAGTTCATGGCAGGGAACCTCAAATCATTTTTTTATCAAAACTACATAAACGGTTCTTAGTGACATCTTCAAGACATCTCCGGAGAATTAGTTGCCCTCAATTTTCTTCTGAAAGGCAGAAGGCCAAACAGCCTGCTGCCAACTGTACTTTAGGGTCTCTTCTTATTCATTATCAAAGCTCACCCTTTAATTTAAAAGGGGTGGGGGAGACAGAAAGAAAATATGTCAAAATAGGGGCATTGAAGTCTACAGAAAAACAGGAACGTATTCTCCGTGTTTGTGTGTTCAAAGGAAAACCTCCACAGAAGGACTGTTGGCAAGCCACAGTGACAAACAGCCTAGGGAAGACAAATAACATCAGAATAAAGAGTCAGAGAGAGGAACAGTTCCACAGGCCAGGAGACAGGAGGAGCAGTCAGAGAGGAGGAGAAAAAAAAATTGCTCCTAAGTAATTTTAGAATAACTTTCTAGGAAATAGGAAAAACCATAGTTTGTCAAACTTTCTAATTCTTTCTTTCTTTCTTACTTACTTCCTTTCTTCCTTCTTTGTAATGGAAAGCAGAAAGAGGGGATTTATTCAGTGTGACCACACTGAGAAAGAGAGACATTTTATGCAGAAGCAGAGTCCAACCAAGGTGTGGTCCCCTGCCCTGTACTGTCTCCACGCCAAGTCTCTCCTGCAAAGTCATTCCACAAGTTGGAAACCCTTCTCCAGGAGACAAGTTCCATCTCTGGCCAACAAGTTCCTCCTCTGACCAGCTCCAGGCTTCAGCCATGCCTTCTCCCATCAGGAGATTCCTGGAGCCCTGCTGGCCTCCAGTGTACTATGGAACCAAGGTTTGATCTAGCTAGCCCTTCTGATTCTCCTGCCTTTGCCTCCTGATCCTGAAATTACTGGGTTGCATCGCACTGCACATCATCCAATGCTTCATGCATGTTAGGCAAACTCTCTACTAATGAATCTACATTCTCAGCCACTTCTTCATTCTAAAATAAAATAAAATAAATGTTGCTAAAGAGATACATCAGATAGAACTAAAAGATGAAGGGGGAGCTTGGAGAAACGTTGGTGTCAGTGTTGAGAATGGATTTAGAAGGGCTGGAGGTCTAGGGGCCACGGTCAGAGTAGATGGCTACTATATGCAATAAGACAGATAACTGGAAACCATAGGAAAACTAACCAAGCAAGCAAACTGAGGTAAAGAATCGAGGGTCCCTAATCATTGTGTTTCGTACCATCGTGTAGTTTACTTGTTTCGGTTCTAGGGTAGCTTATAAAGCTACAGAGCTGGTTCCGTTTAGGCAAAACACTTAGGATAGCATTTCTAGGAGAATGAGTGCCTGGAGTCCTCATTAACAGACTTGAGACACAACTTTGGCCTCAGCCCTAACCATCGGCTTCCTTCCAGCCATGTGACTCGCCTGACAGCCACTGGAGTAAGGAGCAGGTGCCAGGTAGGTGGAAAGTACAGACTAGGACTAGGCTTCCCCTCTGCTCACCCAAGGTGCCCCTAAGGTCCCCCCGAGAAGCTTCCTCTTTTCCTGTGCTAATACCAGCTGTCTTTAGATTCTTTTTTTTCCACAGATGAAACTACCACCGCCTGGAAAGAGGTTGGCATGCTGGGAGAGGGAGGGGCCAATGTTTTCCCTGGGACTTTCCCTCTTTCCCCTGTCCTCAGCCAGCTGAATGGGGAATCTCGCCAGAATTCCCGGGCTTCCCGTTTGTTTGTTTGTTTTTTCTATGTCCTCTTATCTGAGGCCTCTGGGATGGATTCCCTCCCATGAGCAACCACAATGCCTGGACTCCTAAGCCTGTCTCCACCAACACGAGTCTCCCTCCCTCCCTCCCTCCCTCCCTCCCTCCCTCCCTCTCTCTCTTTCTCTCTCTCTCTCCTTCCCTCCTCCCCTCCCTCTCTCTCTGCCTTTCTAGGTGAAGGGCTCTCCGCAGAGAGGGACTAGAGGCTCTGAATAGTCAGACTATTCAGGTGAAAACTTTTTCTTCAAGGCTATTGGTGCTTTCATGATGAACACAGGGATTTTGGTCACCAATGCGATTATGTCAGTGATTTGCTTTGTTAAAGGTATTTAAGTTCCTAGGCCAAGGTTAATTGTAAGTTTTTCTATCCACAGTTGCTAGATGTAGTGTAGGGTGGCAAGAAACCTCTTGGCTTAATTCTTTTTTTTTTTTTTTTTTTTGGTTTTTCAATTCAGGGTTTCTCTGTATAGCCCTGGCTGTCCTAGAACTCACTCTGTAGACCAGGCTGGCCTTGAACTCAGAAATCCCCCTGCCTCTGCCTCCCAAGTGCTGGGATTAAAGGAGTGCATCACCACTGCCCAGCCCCCCACTTTTTTTAATGATTTATTTATTGTTATAAGTACACTGTAGCTGGCATCAGATCTCATTACAGATGGTTGCTGGGATTTGAAGTCAGGACCTTCAGAAGAGCAATCAGTGCTCTCACCCACTGAACCATCTCACCAGCCCTTTGGCTTAATTCTTATCCTCCAAAAAAGAGAGTGAGCTTTCTAAGTGTTGACATTTGTGTGGCCAGACATTTGTTTACAGTGGATGGGAAGAGAGCCTGTTCATCATTTGACCTGTGACATCATACCATACTAGCATCCTGTGACATACTATACTAATACTCCCTCTGCCTATCTTCCTTCAATGATACCTCACAAAAATCTGCCTATAAACATGGACACACTTACCTACTCTTGTGGCTTCAAAAAACGTGTCTCCAATGTCTCCCATGCTTCTTGGGCTAGCTAGTTTTTGGTCAACTTGATACCAACTAGAGTCATTTGGGAAGAGGGACTCTCAATTGAGGAAATGCTTTGTCCTATAGGTGAGTTTTTTGGAACATTTTCTTAACTAATGTGGGGAGGCCCACCACGGGTGGTGTCAACCCTTGGCAGGTGATTCTGAGTCGTATAAGAAAGCTGGATGGGTAAGCCATCGGGAGCAAGCCAGTGAGCAGCATTCCTCCATGGCCTCTGCATCAGTTCCTGCCTTGAGTTTCTGTCCTGAATTTTCTGGACAATGTACTACAATTATAATCTGTAAGATGAAATAAACCTTCTCCTTCCCAAGTTGCTTTTGGTGATGGTGTTTCATCACAGCCATAGAAACCCTAACTACAACACTTCTACTCGGACTGCATCAGCAAGGTGCATCTACCTGCATCTTCTCCCATGTCCCTGCACTCAATTTCCATGCCCCCACCTGTTGCTCTTCCTGAGTACTTAGGCATCGCCACCCCTTTATACAATCAGAGTGCACCTCTCCCCACACCTTGCCTACTGCCTCCCCAGCTCCATTCCACCTTGGTAGCCCCAAGCCGCTTCTTTCCAAGGTAGCGACTAAAATACTTCATGTTCTGTTCACCTTGTGCTCTATCATTTCAACAGCCTCTTGCCCGTATGCAAGTAGCCTACCTGCCATTGCCTGGTGTTTGGTAAAGACCTGCCTGCATGATTGGATTGTGGTCTACTTATGCTTTTCCTCCTATCTTTTTGATGATGGTTGCTTTACCAGTCATCTGTGTGCTTTCCTTCCTTTCACACAACTGTCCCAGAGCTCTGGCTCTTTGCTAGTGCTGTTTGGTCTACAGAGAAGATTATTCCATCCGCGTGCCCTCAATCCACGGCCTCTAGCTCAGTTGTCCTACAGACTTCAATCTACAAGCAACTCCCAACGTCTCCAGATAATCCTGCTCTCCCCGGTGGCTCAGTGCTGCTTATGGCTACTTTACACCTGTATTTCTGTATCATGGATTTTATTCCATGGAAGTAGTGGTCCTTATTGGTGCTCCCCACTTAACCGTGGTCGTGCCTGATTGTCACTGTTGAAATTGCATCCCAGACCCTGTGGTATTTTACATATGTGTTTCTTGTGTGAATAAGCAAAAGTACACCAGTTTTGTATTACTTTCCATGTTAATCTTTGTTTTATGCTTTGGCTATAGTGTTCCCCTGAACTGGCTGGTTTTGTGTGTCAACTTGACACAGGCTGGAGTTATCACAGAGAAAGGAGCTTCAGGTGAGGAAATGCCTCCATGAGATCCAGCTGTAAGGCATTTTCTCTATTAGTGATCAAGAGGGGAGGCCCCATTGTGGGTGGTGCCATCCCTGGGCTGGTAGTCTTGGGCTCTATAAGCAAGCAAGCTGAGCAAGCCAGGAGAGAAGCAAGCCAGTAAGGAACATCCCTCCATGGCCTCTGCATCAGCTCCTGCTTCCTGACCTGCCTGAGTTCCAGTCCTGACTTCCTTTGGTAATGAACAGCCATGTGGAAGTGTAAGCTCAATAAACCCTTTCCTCCCCAACTTACTTCTTAGTCATGATGTTTGTACAGGAATAGAAACCCTGACTAAGACACCCCCCACAAAGGGCTCATGCAGTTAAGACTTGATTACTTCAAGGCCATATTCAGAGATGACTTAAAGTCAGTAGATCAATTTGGTGCCCACCTAATCAATGGATTAACCCATTGGCAGATTCATAATTGAACTGAATATCAGGAGGCTGTAGAAACCAGAAGTCTGACTGACGTAGGTCACTAGGGATGTACCCCTAAAAGGTACACACGGTCCCAGTCTCTTTATCACTGTCTCTTTGCTTCCTGACTGCCGAGTTAGTCTTTGTCAGTCTCTGTCTTAGTCTGTCTTTCTGTCTCTGTCTCTGTTCATCTCTGTCTCTGTCTCTTTGTCTCTGTTTCTGCCTGTCTCTGTCTATCTCTGTCTGTCTCTGTCTTTTCCTCTCTCTGTCTCTCTTTCTCCCTGTCTGTCTCTCTCCTTCCTGACTGCCCTGAGGTGAACACCTCTGGTCTATCCTAGCCTCTCCAACATGCTGCCCTTCCTTCCTTCCCTTCTTCCTTCCTTCCTCCTTCTTCCTTCCTTCCTCCTTCCTTCCCCTCAAGCTGAGCTCAGAGGAGCCAGCTGGCCACAGACTCAACTCTCTGAACCTCGGGTCAGAACAAATCCATCAAGTTGGATTTTTTTCTCACCTATCTTGTCACAGTGATGAAAAATTAACTAACATGCCTTTTAACCATTTTTTGGCTCTTAATGTAAAAATTTTAAAGGCTAAGTAGTTCTCAAGGTTAATTAATGTTCTTGGGAAAGGTTGGAGGCTCACATACTCATTCATTTCAACACAACTAATTCATTCCTTATGCAACTGATCAATGAAAAGAGCCACCCTCAATAGGTGATGTCCCAGGAAAGAAGTGACTACCCCTTCAGCTTACCACCCTCAGACAGTCTACCCTGGAGGCTTCTCTATGTTTTATCCTTTTTTACATAGCGTGCATATGTGCATGTGTGTGACTGTATTGTATGTGGGTGGGAGCACGTGTGTATGTAAACAATGCATGTGTGGAGGCCCAAAGTAATGACTGGCGTCTTCCTCAACTGTTCTCCACCTTGTTTTTTGATCAAGGTGTCTTAGTCATGGTTTTACTGCTGTGAAGAGACACCGTGACCAAGGCAAGTCTTATAAAGGACAACATTTAATTGGGGCTGACTTACAGGTTTAGAGATTTAGTCCATTATCATCAAGGCAGGAGCATGGCAGCATCCAGGCAGGTTTGGTACAGGAGGAGCTGAGAGTTCTACATCTTCATCTGAAGGCTGCTAGTTTAAGACTTACTTCCAGGCAGCTTGGACTAGGGTATTAAAGCCCATACCCACAGTGACACACCTACCCCAACAAGGCCACACCTCCTAATAGTGCCACTCCCTGGCCAAAGCCTATACATACTGTCACACAAGGTCTCTCACTCACACGCAGAGCTTCCTGTGTTGGCCAGTCTGGCTAGCCAGTTTGCGCCAGGGATCTCCTGTCTTCTGGCTTCTGAAACTAGAGTTGGAAGTGATTCACCATGCCTCACCTATCATTTACATAGGCTCTGGGACCAGAACTCTGGTTCTCTTGCTTGTGAAGCCAGCATTGTTGAGTCATCTCTCCAGCCCAAGGATCCCTTATTCTTAGAGATGGTTACTTGAATTCAGGGGCTGAGGTTGGAGGCCTTGTAGATGACATGATAGAATTTCCCTAAGTGTCGATCATTCAGTTTGTTAATGATCACAAAATAAAGGCTTGGCTATTGAATGATCTGCAGAGCACTCATGCTTAGGGAACAATTGGAGCAGGCTATGATGAAATAGGCAGGGGAAATACGGGCACTATGCACTCCCTGACCACAAGTAGTCCACTTTCAGTTTTGCAGCTTTACAGTGATGTGAATTTGATACTCATTCAGTGGAAACTGTCTTTTGAATCATGGTCATTTCCCAGGCTGATGACATGTGACACCATACTTTCTCACTCTGGACTGTATCTGTGGGCCACACGCCCCACTTAGACACTGGGTCATGAGGGCAAAATACTCAGTACTCCTAAATGAGGGCGGAGAGGTGAGATGAGCAAGTGCATCGTCAGTCCACGCTATTTCTGGATGACCTTGGGTTAGAGGAGTATCACCCTGCCCTGGGTGGGGCAGCAGCTATAGTTCCCTTCAGCTCTCTCAGCTTCTCTGCCTTTTTCTGAAATCCTGGTAGCCGCGCAGTGTTCAGCGAATGCTGTGGGCATTAGACAGTCTGTGTGTAAGTGAATGGTGTCTGGCAGCCATGCAGCTGGTGGCACCTGCTGTTTCCTTCAGTTGAGGAGTCAGAAGGAACGCTGCAAACTGACTTGCCACTGAGGCTTTGCAGAGAGACGCTCCTGCTGGTCTCTTGCAGAAAACCTGAAGAGAGTAGTGATGCTATAGCAGTCACAGGACCTCGTCCTCCATGGGTAGCCTAGCCCTAGGCTTGCTTCCAGTTAGTCTTTACACTGGCGACTTTGAGAGGGTAGAGTTTGGCAACTGGAAGGGGTAGAGCTTTTTTTGTTTGTTTTGTTTTTGTTTTTTGTTTTGAGAACATTGTTAAAAAGCAGATCACAGCGTGTAAGTTTGCAGCACACTACTGAGGAGAAAGCTAGCAGATAAAATCTCTGATGGCAGGGAAAATAAAATGCAAATAACAACGAAAAGAAATTGGTGTTGCATAGTATGATTCCAGATGAGCAAAGAATTGCGAGTCACAATAGTCAACCATAATGTCAGTCACTGACTGAGTCCTGGCCAAAGAAGCAGCAACAAGTATAACAGGCATTCTGAGGTCAGTCATGGCCGTTAATACATAGCCAGGATACTATGTGATATTACAGTCATGGGATTAACATATAGTCAGGATAGTACATGATATTACAGTCATGGGTATTAACAAACAGCCAGGATACTACACAATGTTAAGAACTTTTTCTTTTCTTTTTCTTGTTTTTTAAGTTTTTTTTTTTTTTTTTTTTTTTGGTTTTTCGAGACAGGGTTTCTCTGAGTAGCCCTGGCTGTCCTGGAACTTTGTAGACCAGGCTGGCCTCGAACTCAGAAATCCGCCTGTCTCTGCCTCCTAAGTGCTGGGATTAAAGGCATGTGCCACCACCGCCCAGCTGTTTTATTTTTAAATGGTATATGGTGTACGTGTGTGTGAGACCAGGTACCTGCAAAGGCTAGGTGTGTGATCATCTAGACTGGAGTAACAGGTGAGCCCCTAATGTGAGTGCTGGGAATTAAACTTGTATCCCCTGGAAGACAAGTAAATGCTCTTAACTACTCAGCTGTGTCTCTGGCCCCTAATAATAATAATAACAACAACAACAATAGTATTGTTATTGCTATTAATGTTGTATTTAAAATATTTTTTATTCTTATGTGTATAGGTATTTTGTCTGCATACACATATGTGCACAATGTGCATGTCTGGTGTCCACAGATGCCATTAAAAGGCATTGAATCCTCTCAAGTTGGAGTTGTGAGCTGCCATGTAGTTGCCAGGAACTAAACCTAGATTCTCTTTAGGAGCAATATGTTCTCGTAACTGCTGAGCTGTCTCTCCAGCCTCAGCCCTGATTTATTTTTAACTTTTTTTTTTTTTTTTTTAAGATTTATTTGGGCCAGGCAGTGGTGGTGCACGTCTTTAATCCCAGCACCTGGGAGGCAGAGGCAGGAGGATTTCTAAGTTCCAGGCCAGCCTGGTCTACAGAGTGAGTTCCAGGACAGCCAGGACTACCCTGTCTCACAAAACCAAAAACCAAAAAAGATTTATATGTAAGTATGTGTAAGTAGCTGTCTTCAGACACACCAGAAGAGTGCATCAGATCTCTTTACTGATGGTTGTGAGCCACCATGTAGTTGCTGGGATTTGAACTCAGGACCTTTGGAAAAGCAGTCAGTGCTCTTAACAGCTGAGCCATCTCTCCAGCCCCTATTTTTAACTTTTAAAAGCACATTAAAGTGCTGTTGTGGTTATGTAAAAGAAATATCAGATTTTTATGAGCCAAAATGCATGTGTGTGGATATATATATATATATATAT
>NW_022196911.1:8836813-8869621 GCF_008632895.1 Mastomys coucha | reverse complement strand
ATATATACTGAGTTGACATGTTTCTATCTATAAGTTATATAAAATTTTTGCGTGCATGTGTATATATAATAAAGAAGAAATGGACAAAGTTCATCCTATAATTAAGGTGTGAGTTTCCAAAGATACAACAAATAGTAACTAATATGCACCTAATGGTAAAACTGCTAACTACAGAACACAAATACAAACAAGTCTGAAGGGAGGAACAAGCAATTAAACAACAGTAGAAAACTTTTAACCCATCCCTCTCCACTCAGTTACATCACCTGGAGCAACCTTCTTAATGTTGCATGCCTTTAAAACCGCTCCTCAGGTGGTGACCCCCAACTGTAAAATGATTGTGACTTCATAATTGTAATTTCATTACTGTTATGAATCATAATATAAACATCTGATATGCAGGATACCTGATATGTGACCCATCCCCCAAAGGGGTTGTTGTGACCCACAGGTTGAGAACCACTGACCTAGACAGGAAATCAGTAAGAAAGTAGCAATCCAATAGCCCTATTGGACGTGTATTGAATGACTATTTCACCTGACACCAAAGGACATACCTGATTCTCAAATGCCCAGGGCACTTTTCCCAGGATAGACCAACATGGTAGCTTACAAAATAATTCTTGACAAATCCGAGCAGTTCAGGAATGTTCCCAGCATCTTTTCTAATGACCAAAGAATGGAGTTAGAAATCAACAGCAGCCGGGCAGTGGTGACACACACCTTTAATCCCAGCACTTAGGAAGCAGAGGCAAGCAGATTTCTGAGTTTGAGGCCAGCCTGGTCTACAGAGTGAGTTCCAGGACAGCCAGGGCCGCGCAGAGAGAAACCCTGTCTCAAAAAAACCAACCAACCAACCAACCAACCAAATAAACAAAAAGAAATCAACAGCAGTAAGAAATCAGAAAAACTCTCAGATACTTAAAAATTAAAGTGGCATGCTCCTTAACAACTGAGTCAGAGAGAAATTAAAACCCCGTAGCCAAACCAGCAGTGGTTGTGCATACCAGAAATCTCACTCAGAAGGATCAAGACAGAAGAACACCAAGTTTGAGACCATCCAGGGTTACATGGAATCCTAGGCTGAAAGAATGTTGGTCAGTTGCTTTAGTACTTTGCCCCCATATGACTAGCATCTCTTAAATGAATATAGTTTAATAGACTCTGTGGTTTGTCTCATAGGTAAGGATGGGAAGCTGATGTCAGGGTGGTTTTTAACAGGAAAGCTGAACTAGTAGCTGAACTAGTAGCTGAACTAGTAGCTGAACTAGTAGCTGAACTAGTAGATGAACACATCTGTGTCGTTAATAACAACAGGGTGCTCTGGCCGACTGATCTCCTTGGTCTCCTGGACCAAATCCAGAGTACAGAACCTTCTCCAGAGCCTTGTGTCCTCACCTTCACTGATGAAGGACAGGAGACCTGAAGCTCTGGGCCCTGCTTGTTCTGAGGTAAGGTTGAGGACCTGGGAGCTGACAGCAGACGTTGAAGAGCTGCCATCTGAAAGGGGGAAGTGGTAAATGCCCTGGCTGGAAGGACTGCAGCTGGTGCTGCTGGGGTTCACCATCTCTGAGTGGATGTAGTGGCTGCAGTGCAATCCACTCAGCTACACCAGATGAGGTATGCTTCGGTAAGAAAGACAGTGACAACACACCAGTGATCTGGACCAAAGGGTACTTCTGATCAGGCCTTCCCATGTGTCAGCGCATAGCAGATGCTGTATGGATTATCCTCCAAGCCAAACTGCCACCATCTTCAGGAGTTTAACTGCTCCTGCCTGTGAAATGTCATCCCAGTTGGGCTGGCTGACAGTTGATGTCCTTCACAGGAAGGGGATGGGAAGGGTCACAGGATCCTTACTGGAATATCCAGCTGCCCTTCCTAACCAGTTTTATGCAATTCTACACTAATTGTATGTGGCCTCAGGGTCTTTGGGAGGAGGGAGGGCCTAAAGTATGCCGTCGGGAAGGCCAGGGGCAGGGGGATTCATCTGGACTGCTGTGTGGAAGCCATCATCCTTGGTGTGTACAGACTTTCCAGTACGGGTGCCAGAGTCCCCCATGTTCCTGTCAGTGACCCCCACCCCCAAGCATGCACCATGAGAAAGCCCATTAAACTCACTGGTTCCCTAGAACAACTTTGAGAAAACAAAGTTTGGTTTGCCATTGAGATCTTTGAAATGTCGGGGAAGGGTTAGAAGAGGATAGATATTGTCTAGTCTCTTTCCCCCGGGGATGAAATTCTCTCAACAGCATACTAGAATGTCTACTGATAAGAGAAACCCGTTGCATGACCAGATTTCACTGGTTTTTATCTTTGCTGGCTATTTCATAGGTCTTCAGTTAAAATGTATCTTGGGTAGGAGGGAGGATCTAATATTCTGCAGTAGAAGGGCAGATAACTAAGGGATCGGATAGGACTCTTGCTAAATGAGTAGATTCTGACTGCTCTTGCCATAGGAAAGGAAAATGGACAACTATGTGAGATGATGTATTTGCTTAGCTAGCCATCCGTAGTAGTCATTGTGTTACATGATTAAATACAAGCTGGGCAGTGGTGGCGCACGCCTTTAATCTTAGCACTTGGGAGGCAGAGGCAGGCAGATTTCTAAGTTCCAGGCCAGCCTGGTCTACAGAGTGAGTTCCAGGACAGCCAGGGCTATACAGAGAAACCCTGTCTTGACAACCCCCCTCCACAAATGATTAAATACATATATTTACTTTTAAAAATTATTTTTAAAATCATTATTAATGAGATACAATAATATACAGTATAAAATATGATTCTCCTCACTCATATGGAAGAAAAAATAATTTTATGAGCATACCCATATATGTTATATGAGTCAGAATATCCAGATTTTAAAAATTAGAAGATGGGGCTGGACAGATGGCTCAGCGGTTAAGAGTATATGCTGCTCTTACAGAGGACCCACATTTGGTTCCCAATATCCATGTACAGGAGCCCACAACTACTTGTACCTCCAGCTCCAGGGGATCCAACACCCTCTTCTGGCCTCCACACCTATGTTAGCATGCATATCCACACATATATAATTTAAAAAAATAAAATCTTTAAAATTAAGAATGTTTGTAGTTATTAAGCATGCCAGCGAAAATATTGATTTTTACCAATCTTTTATTAATTAATCACTGAAGCTTAACAAATAGTGGAGAGAACACTCTGGAGGAAGGAAATAAAATCTATGACTCAGAACATTAAGGTTTTGAGTCTATCTCCAAAGGTTTGCTGGAGTGAAGCCTTAAGCACCCATTCACATAAATGCTTTTCCTCTGGGTGAATTCTCCGGTCTCTCTTCTGTATAACCTGTTTCAGGCAGAGCTGACCAATGTCCAGGTTTACAGCTAGCTTTCTGTTTGGGTTTTGTTCTTTTGCTTAATAATAAAACACTTGAGTCAAAAGCGGTTTAAGGGAGGAGGAGTTTTATTTGGCCTACACCTCCGTGTCATTATACTTCCCGGTCATTACACTTCTGGGTCATAGTTCATCATTGAAGGAAGTTGGGACGAGGATTCAAACAGGAACTGGAAGACAGCCTTCCTCACTATTTTGCCTCTAACCAGGAAACTCATTGCCAAGAAAATACAGCAGGAGTTTTGGAGGATGTTGCTTGGTGGTTTGCTCGTGGGACCATTTGCTCAAAGAATGGTGCTACCCACAGTGGGCTAGGCCCTCTACATATATATTAAATGATGAAAATGTGCCCAATGAAAAGAGTTCAGAGTGTCGTGACTTCCTGTTTTCACCACCAGAACCTACTGGAAGGTCCTCTGTTCTTCCTCTGTTACAGAAAGAAAATATACAGCCCAAGAGCCCTTTATACAGGCTAAAGCCTCAAAGGTGACTTTTCAGACACCTCTTCGGGATCCAAAGACACACAGGATCTTAAGCCCTAATATGACCAGCAGGCTAGAGGCTCCTTTTGCTCTGGATGACGATATTAGATTACAAAATGACCACTGTGTCTTCTTACAGAAAGAGAAACAGCTGCCTTTAGCCCCAGTGGATGATGTACCCGTGGTTCAGATGGCAGCCGAGATCCTAAGAGCAGAAGGCGAGTCACAGGAGAGAATCTTGAATTCCTCAAACCCTTCAGCTTTCACAAATTTTCTGGACAGTGAGCTGTTGGCCCCTCCTACTGAGCCAGTGCTGGAGCCTTCCCATCAGGGACCAGAGTCTGTCTTGGACCCAAAGGAAGAGAGCTTCAGAGACTCAGCAGAAGTTCTAGATATGGGTGCTGAAGTGGATTATCTGGAGCAGTTTGGAACTTCCTGTTTAAGGAGTCAGCCTGGAGGCCTTTGTACTTGAAATTTGACCCCCTTCTGAAAGAGAGCCCTTTGTGGCCAATACTGGTGGCCACAGTGACACATAGTACAGAGGATACAGAGGAGTCTGGCTCTGGAAATCTGATAGAAGCCAAGCTTGTGGACTTAGATTTCTTGGGAGGTCTGGATGTTTCTGTATCAGCCCCACCCCCGTGTGTCCTTGAGCCTAGAGGTCTCCTCCCTGCCGAGCCTTTTGTAAATGTGCCGAAACACAGCCAGAAAGACCTGGATGCAGTGGTGAATGTGATGAAGCAGGAGAACTTGGGGGTGAGAAGCAAGTATGAGGACCTCAACTCGAAGTATTTGGAGATGGGGAAGATTGTTGATGGGTTTGAGAAGATCGTAAACAAGTCAGTGGAGGAGGCTGAGAAACAGAAGGAACTGGCTGAAGACAAAATCCAAAAGGTTTTAAAAGAGAGAGACCAACTTAATGCAGACCTGAACTCCATGGAAAAGTCCTTCTCTGACCTTTTCAAGTGGTTTGAAAAACAGAAGGAAGTGACGAATTAAACTCCTCCTATTGAGCCAGTCCTGGAGCCTTCCCATCAGGGATCAGAGCCTGTCTTGGATGGTGAGCTGGTTTAAATAAGTAATTTAGAAATGAATAGAGGTTAAATAAACCATACCTAAGAGAGAAATGGGCAAGCGGACAGACAGAAGAGGGCTGGTGACAGTTGGCTGTGATCAGATCTTCTCCATCTTAGGTGGTCACAGATCCTGGTCAGCTCATCATTTTCTTTAGTCATCTGCTCCCCAGTCTTCTCCAGTGAGTGGATCTGCATCTGTGCCTTCCTCAGGCTTGCCTGCAAAGCCAGGCCCTTGCTGTGCATTTGGGTGATCTCCTCATTTGCCAGCTTGAGCTTTTGTTCTGCATGGGCCTTCAGCGCCTGGTACCTCTGGCCTTCTTTTCCAATCTTCTCTATGTATTCCTCATAGCTCTCTTCTGTCTGTCTGCTTGCCCATTTCTCTCTTAGGTATGGTTTATTTAACCTCTATTCATTTCTAAATTACTTGTTTAAACCAGCTCACCATCCAAGACAGGCTCTGATTCCTGATGGGAAGGCTCCAGGACTAAAAAGATCAAGGCAATCCTCCTGCTGATATACCCCTTCTCAGGTGATGTTCTGTCAAGGTGACAGTTAAAGCTAGATAGAACAGTATCTATTGCCTTTGACATCAGACTTCATAACGCAAATTGACTTGGGATGCTTTCTAAGAACATATCCACAGCCTGAAGCAGAAGCTGCAAGAGGAAATTGAGCCAACATGGCCCATGATACCGGCTTCTTGATTTTTTTTCTTCTCTTCTTAAGCCAGCCTTTATCTCAAGCACTAGACGTAATCTGGAAGGACCCAAACATGACACTAAGTTCTTCTCCAAACCTCCTCCTCTTCCTAGACTTGTCATTATTTCAAGGATTTGGAGTTCCAAGCTTTCTCATCAACAGACTGCCTTTCCTTTCCGGAGGACTGTAGGCAGTCGGCTTGCTGGGGTCCAGCTCCAGGCTTCTGTTGGGATGAGCTCACTCAGCACCTGGGGAAGAGAACACTGAAGCCTGCAGTCCAGTCCTGCTCCTACTTGCCCTGAAGCATGGGGACACTGGCCGCCCTTCGGAGAACTGTGGGAGGGAGGGAAAGGAAGGAGGAAGGGCCACCTGCCCGGAAAGCCCAGATACTGCAGGAATGCAGACAGCTGCAGCTGTGGCCAGCAGCTCCCCTCTCACCAGCAGAAGCACAAATACCAGGAGAACTGGTCATGTGCTTGTACCAGCTCTCATCGGCAGCCTTTGGACTGGTCTCTCAGCCGGTGTGAACCCAGTTTTTACAGTTTTAGAAGGACATGGACCTATCTGCTGCTTGAAGTCGTTGAGGCATGGTTAATACAACCAATTTTTTCAATAGTAAATTCTTATTTTTTCAAATTTATTAATCATTTTATTTGTTTATATTTCAAATGTTATTCCCCTTTCCGGTCTCCCTTCCACAAACCTCCTAACTCATCCCATCTCCCCTTTGCCTCTAAGAGGTTGCACTCCCACCCACCCACTCTTGCCTCACCTTTCTAGTATCCCCCTTCTCTGGGGCATCAAGCCTCCCCAGGACCAAGTGCCTCCCTTCCCACTGATGCCAGATGAGCATAGGTAGTCCTCTGCTACATGGGACTGGCCCATGTATACTCTTTGGTTGGTGGTTTAGTCTCTGGGAACTCTGAAGGGTCCAGATAATTGATACTGTTGTTCTTCTTATGGGGTTGCAATCCCCTTCAGCTCATTCATTCTTTCCCCTAACTCTTGGGGGTTCCCATGCTCAGTCCAATGAGAGTATCTGCATCTGTCTTAGGTGCTGGCAGAGCCTCTCAGAGGACAGTCATACCTGGCTCCTGTCAGCAAGCACACCCTGGCGTCAGCAATAGTGTTGTGGTTTGGTGTCTGCGGATGGGATAGATCACAAGGTGGGGCAGTCTCTGGATGGCCTTTTCTTCAGCCTCTGCTCCATTTTGTCCCTGTATTTTTTTTAGACATGGACAATTCTGGGTTAAAAAATTTTAGATGGGTGGGTGGCCCCATCCCTCCATTGGGAGCCATGCCTATCTAGTGGAGGTGGTCTCTTCAGGTTCTATCTCCCTGCTGTTGGGTATTTCGGCTAATGTCATCCCCACTGGGATCCTCTTGTATCCCTGGCATCTGGGACTTTCTAGTGGTTCCCCAAGTTCCCAACCCCCTACTGCTACTTATTTCTATTCATTCTCCTGGCCATCTGGACTTCTCTCTTGTCTCTCTCTATACCTGATTCTGCCCCTCCCTTTTTCTTCTCCCTCCCCTTTTCCACCCAAGTCCCTCCCTCCCTCTGCCTCCAGTGATTGTTTTGTTTCCCCTTCTAAGTGAGATTGAAGCATCCACACTTGGGCCTTCTTTCTTGTTAAGCTTCATATGGTCTGTGAGTTGTATCTTGGGTATTCTGAGCTTTGGGGCTAATATCCACTTATCAGTGAGTATATACCATGTATGTCCTTTTGGGTTTGGGTTACCTCAGAATGATATTTTCTAGTTCTATCCATTTTGATGACTTCATGAACTTTGTTGGCAAATGCAACCAACTGATTTGTAACCTGGAGTTCCCAGTAGCCTAGGCTGCAGAAAAAAAATGTGTGATTACCGCCCTCTGTCGGCCACTGTGGTTATATGCTTTTCTTTTAAAAATCTCTCAGCCGTGTTTCAGAAAGTGTAACATTTCCAAACCATGGGTGGCTGAAGATAAAGTTTGTAAATGACCTGAAAGAAAGTTGTTCTTTGATGCAGCAATAGGTTTTCCCAGCTCAGCCAGCACCTCTCTGGGTTGGATTTAATTCAGAGCATATCAGAAGAATTGCCTTTAGGCACTGGGATCCCTCAGAGGACGTGATGGTTTCAGGTTGACGTTCTGCAAAGTCAAGCCCTTGGGCGAGGCAACCTTTCCATGTTGTGTGGCCTAAACTTTTTCCCTCGTGATTTTCCCCACTTTGCAAAAGGAACAAGTCTCCTTAGAGAGAGGCCCACTAAGAGCTATTTGGTGAGGTGACCAGTTGCCTGTCTGTTGACTTTGCCTATGAAATGAACATTCCTGAAGGCATACATGATAGATAACAAAAGAACCCAGAAAGGAGTTCTTCATTCATTTTAACAGGCGCACCTACATGTCCTGTATACATCTGGGGACACAGGATGGAAATAGTCAATAGTATGGCTCCTCCTAGAATTTAGTTCCTGTTGGAAGATATTTCTGTTAACACTAGAAACAACAACTACAACCTCAAACCAAATCAAACCAAACAAAAAAAAAAAACCTCTGCAAGCTGAGAGCAAAACATCCAAAGGCACACGCCCAGACAAGTTGGGTCATCTGCAGTCTAGAGTGGGTCATGCGCTCCCTGGTGGTCCATAGTGAGCATAACAGGCCGTGGACACTGGCTTGACTTCTCTTTCAGTACTTGATTTCTCTTTCAGTGCTTGGGTTTGCCCCTCTGGGCTTCCAAGGGTTCTGGGAACAGTGTACATACTTAACAAGTGCTTGGCTGAGTCCCACCACAGGTGGTTATGGTAGCGATGTGGCGGGAGTGAAGGGCATGCATGAGGTTGATGCTAACAATCCCCTCTCTAACTGGTTCCGCTGGCTGTGCTACCTGGGACAAGTTACTGACTCTATTAGAGACTCATCTCTCTCAGTTGGTACTTGTGAATCATAAGGTTAGTACTTCCCTCATAGTTTCAGGATGACGATTAAACCAAATCACGTACAGCACAGGGGCCAACGTTATCACTGCCCCTGCCCAAGAGGTCTGTGTGATGGTTAAAGGGAATCCCTTGAAACCTGGGTTTTGGGGTCAGATGGTGGCTTAGCTGGTTTCCACAGGCATGGCCGTGGATGAGTTTCCATGCCTTGATCACCAAATTAGCAGGAAATAACAGTAAGGAGAAAAACCCTGGTGAAAAACATTACATGACATAGCATAGCTGGTGTGTGCACCATGGAGAACAGGTTTGCAGGATGCTGCCTTCAGTACGGCTTCTGCTGGCAGACAGCCAACAAGTCCGCCACACCTAGTAGTTATCACACACACACACACACAATTTATTTTTGAGAGAAGGTATCACTGTATAGCTCTAGCTAGCCTGGAGCTCATTATATAGACCATGCTGGCTTTAAACTCACAGAGATGTGCCTTCCTCTGTCCCCCGAGTGTGGGAATTAAATGCGTGCACCACTATGCCAGGTGATTACAGGTATTTTCAAGATAATGGAATGCTTAAGTTAGCCACTAATAAAATCCACATCTAAGTCATTTTATCCAATTATGACTTGTGGCCTTCAAGAGCTTTCATACCCTTGACTCCTCTGTTGGGAGTAAGCATCCTAGTCTACGGCTTGACTTTCAAAGAGCTTGAAGCCAGTAAGGCCAAGAATTCCCAAGATTTGATCTGAAGCTGGTGGGAAGGGGGAAGGTGGAATTTTAAGGGGGCCATTAAGAAAATTAACTTCTTCTTTCCCAATTTCATGCATGTGTATAGTACATCCTGGTCATATTTGTCCCCCTCTTACCCTCTACCTACGCCCATGAGTTTCCCTGCCACCAAGTCCTTCTCCTACTTTCACAACTTTCTGCTTTGCCTTTACCTAGTGTCCCACTGTGTTCAAGCAGGTCTGCCCTTGTGGTCAGGTCAGTCCCTGTTGAAGCCCCAGGGATAGCTGGGGTCAACATCTGTCAGATGAGCAAGGAAGCTATGTAGCCACCATCTGGCCCCAAACCATACGAGGCCTCAAATAACAGAACTGCCTGGTGGAACCTCAGCTGCTCTGACTGAGAGAGATAATAAAGGAGCCATTCTTATTCTAAGCTAGTGGCTCTCAGCCTTTTTAAGATTGCCAACCTTTAATACAGTTCCTCATGTTATAGTGACCCCCCAACCATAAAATTATTTTGTTGCAAGATCATAAGTACAACTTTGCTACTGTTATTAATTGCAATGCAAATACCTGATATGCAGGACACCTGACATGTGAAACCCCCCCAAAAGGGGTCAGAATCCAAAGGTTGAAAACTGCTGTTAAAACAGTGTTTTGGGTGATCCATTTCATGCCAAAAGGTGCCTTCAACAGGACTCTTCCTGGCTTCCAGAGTGTTTATTGGATTATATACTTTTGTAAGTATATAAAAAAATTTGAAAACTTTTAGCTCCAATTCATTATGATGTTCTTGTTTGTTTGTTTGTTTTTAATCCCTACCTTTGTATTAGGTGATCTTTGGAGAGGTGTAGAAAGTTTTAGGGTCCAGCCAAAAGGAAACTGAGTTGATGTTCATTTAGCTGAACTCAGGGAGCTTGTATTTATGTGTCCCATGGAGTCACTCTCACGAAAGTGACAAGAGTAGCTGCCACAGCACCCAAAAGGCTAAAAGTCTTTGAATATTCCTCTCTGGTAGTGAGACTAGCCTTGGATTTTGAAGGCCCTCGATGTAATTGTTGTGTTTTTGTTCAAGTCTGACCTCCTTGATATGGTACAGGCAGCCTGGTAGTAGCACCACCCCTTATACCAACCTAAATCCCTCCATGGCCTACAACAGGGCACCCACATTCCATACTTGGCACATGCATCTCCTCCTTTCTCAGTCACCTGATGTATTCTTATCCTCCATGTAGATCTCTTAGAGAAACAGCCCCCAAACCCCCAAGCTGGAATAGTGTCTGGCACCCCCCTGATATCCCCCACACTCCGCACCCTGCTGAATATTGTGCCCATCGAAGAAACACACACTGAGGGGAGAAGTTCTTGTAGTGATGTTTTTTTGTCATGGACTCCCAGTACCCCCTACCCTCCACCTTCACACTCAGACACTGGTGTGGACTGGGGAGTGTAGGGCCTGGCAGGGCTGGACTGAGAGGAAGAATCATCATAACCTAGGATCCAGTGGCAATGTGGAAGTGGATTTCACTGTGTCCTAGCTAGGTATGGAGATGGATGGGTGCCTTAATGACCCATGGGGTAGAAACAGCCTAGGATCTTCCCAGGCACCCAGTTCTGGATTTGGGAGTAGATGATGCTACTCAGGTCACAAAGACCAGTCCTTAATGGTCCTCTGTCCTCTAGCCAGGGGAACGGAGAGATAGCAAGATGCTTCTCTTCTCCCTATCCCAAGCCCACAGCAGTCAGCTGAGTGAGAAATTCTATAACTTATAGGCCCCTCCCCAACAGCTTTGTAATCACCGAATTTTCTTTAATTTGGTACAAGCATCTACCACCCGTAGGTGCTCTGAAAATATTCACACACATATATCCAAATGCATACACATTTTTGCTTTGAATTAATTGTGAGCACATTAGATTTTTATAAATATAGCAGTAAGAGGCCCCAGGTACCCATCATCCCACATCCCATAGAAGAATATTTCCTGCTATATTCATTATCACAGGCAGGGAGCCGCAACATCACAAGCTAGGCCCCAGGCTGACATGTGCTCAGTTTTCTTTCATGCTTCTTCTTGTCTGTGTCCCCCACATACTGTAACATAAGATTTCTTTTTGTCTTAATGAGTTTGAGGAGCAATGAAAGAGAGATGGGTTGTCTCTGCTATTTCCATGGTGAATCTGGTCCTGGGAGCTGGAAGTGCCTGCTTCCTGGCTCAACCCCCAGCTCCTAAGGCTTCTATGGCTGGCTTTCTTTTCCCGTGTCAGGGTCATTCTTAACCACACAGCAAGTCTATTGGGGGGAGTAGGCAGGGAAGACTAGGTTTGTTTTTTTTTAAGAGATGAGTGGACCTCAAGAATAACCTAGTTAAGGAAATGCTATCTCACTGGATGGCAAAGGAGTCCTATGGGCTGATTTAGAAAGTGTCCCCTCGTAGATTATATTTTAACCACTGTGCTAACTGGGCAGCCTGTAATCTCTTTCCTGGAGGTGAGTGCTGATAAGATTCTTCCTCATTACACCGTTTTGGGGGCTGGGGAACAAAGGCTGACACACAGCTGCTAATTAGAACAGGTTCCTATGGCATTTGCCATGATAAAACAACCTGGTACAAGCAGGAAGTTATCACCGAGGGCGGAACAAACTGGCCAAGAACCTCAAGGCTGAAATCTCTCTCTCTCTCTCTCTCTCTCTCTCTCTCTCTCTGTGTGTGTGTGTGTGTGTGTGTGTGTGTATGTGATACTGCATCCATAGAAATCACAACCTTGGGTGCCGTGTCTCTGCATCCACCTTCTCTGAGATTTCTCTTGATTGCTGCTGCATGCTCCGGGCTAGCTGGCCCGTTGAGTTTCTGGGAATGCTGCCCTGACCTCCTATCTTAGAAGTGACTGTGTCTGACTTCATGTGGGTTCTAGCAATCCAAATGCAGGTCTTTGCACTTGGATAGCAAGCGCTTTACCCACCATGCCATCTCCCAGGAGCCCTGGTGGTTTATGTTGAAATGACAGGTCTTATTGGGGCCCATCAGAGACCTCATGGGGAGGGAATGTCCTAGTATGACAACTCCCGCTTGGCAGAGCCTGGAGCAGAAGGAGGGTAGAACTCGTTTGTGAAGTTGCGCGCAGGTGTAAACCTCAGGCCATTGACACTCTGTTCCTGGCCGAAGCTTCAGCCTCAGGTGGGACTGGAACCCCATCTCTCCATCTGACTAAGTTACAGTTTCTATTGCTTCGAAGAAAGCCATGGTCGAAAGTGACTTGGGGAGAAAAGGGTTTATTTTGCCTTATACTTCCAGGTCACATTACAGTCCATCACCAAGGGAAGTCAGGCCAGGCACTGAAGCAGAGATAATGGAAGAATGGTACTTACCTGCTTGCTCCCCCTGGCTTGCTCAGTCTGCTTTCTTTTTATACCTCAGGGCCGCCTGCCCAGGCCCCTGCCCAGGGTTGGCACCACTTCCCAGTGGGCAGGGATCACCTACATCCTTCATTAATCAAGAAAATGCCCCACAGGTTTGCGCACGAGCCAATCTTATGGAGACATTTTCTCAGTTAAGATTTTCTCTTCCATCACTCAGGATTCAGGAGGTTAAGGTAGGACTCACCATGTGGAAGTCACCAGGCATTTACCCTTGTTCACAGCTGAGCAACACACTCTCCCCACCGATGTTCTTTTCCTCTCAGGATATGGATCCCTGTGTCTCTATAGTCGAGCATATGTGCTCTGTGCTGCCCCACTCTGGCTGTCACAGGTAGAGAATAACACAGTCACAAGGCCTTTAGCAGGCGACCTGATATACAAAATAACAGAACAGAATTAAGGGTAGTCCAGAATTTTGTTGGGGGTGCACCATTGCCAAAATTCCTTCCCAGGGAGAGACATAAACAATGACTCCTCTTCCTCCTCCTCTTGCTTTTCCTCTTCTTCTTCTTGGGGTCCCAACAACAAACCAAGGCATGATTCTACCAAAATTCACTCTGGGGGAGTGAATGAATTTATTGGGCTTCCTTAAAGAACGTAGAGGAGGGATTTCAGGAATATTGGTGTTCTTCCTCCAAGAGGCCAGAAACCCTTTACCCAGTGGGATGACAGTTTTCCCATAGTCACATAGATGGAGGCCTCCTTCCCTCCCCTCCCCTGGTCTAGTTACTCCAGCCCTTTCCAAAGACCATGCAGTTTTAGGATAGAGTTGCATACTTCAAGTTGTTGGGAGCAACTGGATACTGAGGTGAGGCTCTCATGACCCTCCCTGACCTTCCATAAGGGGACGTAACATTTGACAAGCTCTGCTGGGATAATCAGCTGAACTCTGCCTGGCTTGGAGGACAGTCACAGTTACACACAGTAGTCATATACTGATTCTTCCTGTGTTAATTATTTTTTCCTCATCACTGGGCAAAAATCCCAGACAAAAGAGACCTAGAAGAAGGATTTGTCTCAACTGAACAGCTCTCTGCTGAATAGGCTCCAGTCTTCGAGAAAACACCAGGCAGCTTGCTCACGACTGATGGCCAATGAGGAACGCAGCCACCCACTGTCAGGAGCCAAGCCCCACCTCCGAAAGTTTTTACAACCTCCCAAGACAGCGCCACCAAGTGGGGATTGGTGTTTAAATTCATGAGCCTGTATGGGATGTTTCAAACCTTTAAACTCACTCAAGACAACAAAACACCACCACCACCACCACCAACAACAACAACAAAAAAACTGACAAAAAGGTTTGTGGTGTAGAATTCTGATAACATTCTTATGGTGATTAGTGAAGGAGGAAGACCAAAATAAGGCTTTAAGCAGAAGGCTACATACACTGGCATACCAAAGCCATCACGTATTTGTGGAATCTGGTTTTATTATTTATTTATTATTTATTTATTTTTGTTTTTTCAAGACAGGGCTTCTCTGTGTAGCCCTGGCTGTCCTGAAACTCACTCTGTAGACCAGGCTGGCCTTGAACTCAGAAACCCGCTTGCCTCTGCCTCCCAAGTGCTGGGATTAAAGGCGTGCGCCACTACTACCTGGCTGGTTTTATTTCTTTCTGGAGTTTTTTGGAGGGAAAAATAAATCTGCTTGTTACTGACTTTTTGGATTGCTTCTAACTTATTAAACTGGGCCAGGGGGCTCAAGAAAGAGGAGGTAAGGCCGGAGGTGGGTATGAGGAGAGAAGGCTGGCTGACAAGATATCAGGCGTGCTCACACTCAGGTGTCCCCATCTGTCTGCTGTGTGAAGCACTCCTGGAGAGGTGTGACCATCGTAGATTCACTCCCACAGGGCACTCACTGCAGGCCAAAGAAACCAATTCCAACTGAATCTAGCTGGGAGATCCAAGGAGTTTACAAAGGTTGCTTCATCACAGGAACTCCCTGAATGTTCTCTCCTCATGTACAGGTGTCTCCACTGAGGAGAATCTCCCACACCATTTCTCTGTTCCTATAGAGCTGAGGGAGGGCCTTGTGCATCTCAAAGTTGACTGAGCTCCATACATTTGTCATCTTTCTGAGTCTCACAGACCTCCTGGCTTCCTCAAGGAGGGGTGGTGCTCAGCACTGTGACATGCTTGCTGCCTGCCCCTCACTCTCCTTGCTTGTCTTTGTGGGTTTTCTGCACAGGCTTTATTCTCCTGGGATTCTATAACAAGGTTCTACCTGAGACATCCTGGCACCTGATCCTGTAACTAGTTGTCATGGGAAGGAGTTTGTAGCCAGGGAAGAACAGTGGCTGTCTTGACCCTACACCACACCAACAGAGAGGAGTCTATTTCTAAATATTTCCAAATATAAAACAGGAGGTTTTAAAGCATTTTGGCCTCCAGCCAGGAAAACATCCAGACTCTACCATTAAAGTTGAGATGATTGGTAGAGACTGACATGAACCTATGGTCTTAGCATTGAGGTAGCAGAGACAGGAGGATCACTGTGAGTTCCAGGCTAGCCCAAGCTATAGTAGGAGACTATCTCAAAGCAACAAGAGTAATAAACAAAAAGGTATTTTTGCAGCTGAATCTCTCCACTTTTGTGCTATGCATGAGGGTGTTATGATACTGTGAGTTCCTATGGAAGAGAGAGCCACACTGGAAGAGATATTGTGAAAGAACTGGGAAGTGGAAGATTTTATATATATGTATATATATATATATATATATATATATACACACACACATATATAATGTATGTGTACATACATGTATATATATGTATATACACATATACACATATATAATACAGATATATATTCACATATATATACACATACACATACATATGTACATGTACACACATACATATATGCATATGTGTATACCTATATACACATACATATATGTGTGTAATATTCATATATATACACAGGCATATACACATACATATGTACATGTACACACACATATATACACATATGTGTATACCTATATACACACATACACACATATACATACATTGTGTGTGTGTGTCCTCAAAAACCAGAAGAGGACATCAGATCCCCTGGAGCTGGAGTTACAGGTGGCTGTGAGCTGTCTGATGTGGGTGCTGGGACTTGAACTCCGGCTCTCTGGAGAAGCAGTAAGTGCTTCTAACCACTGAGTTCTCTCTACAACCCTCAAACCGATTTTAACACTGCATGGTAGGCTAACAGTGCCTCTCCAAGGTTTAGCTCTTGTCCGGCAATACCGAGTCTCACTATACAGGCGAGTCAAGGACTAAAACACTCCAGGACAGAGGTTATGTCGTGCTTAAATTTTAAAGAGGTGTGAATATGACAGTGTTGTAAAAATGATACAACTTAATCAAACTGCTTAGTCAGCATCAGAGTTGAGATAGAGCGGAGGGAATCACCAAAGCCAAACCAAATCAAAACCAATTGCTACTCACAACATACTGAATGAAAAACAAGCTCATAACATATTGCACAATGCACACACTGAGACATCACATGGTACCCCAGGCCCCTCTTCTGAAAATGGGAACAGGGTACAACCGATTGCCAGGAAGGTCAAACGAGGCTGAGTATGGACCACTTGGCAGAATCTGGCGTATGGGAGGCACTCAGCAAAGGGAAAAAGAGAGAAAGAAATGAGAGGAGACTGGAAACATGGTGGCCTAGGGGAAGGGGAGGAGGAAGGAGGGAGGAGGGAAGAGGGAAGAGGGAGGGAGTCTAACAGTGTGGAGGGGTCCAGTGGGGAGGGCCACTGCCATCACTTCCAGCATCTACTGCAGGCTCTGCTCAAACATTTTGTAAGCTCCCTGTTCGAGGTAATGTTTGCTCCTTCTGAGTACAGTGGTGGGGGCCCCAGAGAATAATTAACTTCATTGGACTACCTTGCATGCAGATGCCTTTGCTCCCCTTTAAGTCAACACTGGGGACTGGGACACAGTTGTCCAGGTGCTGTTGGCCAGTCCCAACATGGACCATAAGGAAGTAATCCTTCTGTTTCTCTTGTTTCTGAAACCAGGTAAGATTTGATGCACAGTTTTCATTCAGCTTTTTAAAAATTCTACACATCTATTAAAAATAGATTTGCTATGTCTTTTTGGGCAATTCATTTAAATGAGCTATTGGTTTATGGGACTTTCAGTTCAAAGTCTCAGGAGTTTGACATATAAATTCAATTTCCCTGTGAATACTGTTTGGGTATGAACAGGCAGAGCAAGCCACCAATGGCTTTGTAAATCTAAATGATGGGGGATTTTGGAGGGGTCTGACTAAAGAGGTATGACTAGAGGGGGATATGGCTCAGTGGTAGAGCACTTGGCTAGCATATTTGAGGTTCTGGGTTCAATTCCTGGTGGTGGTAGTTAGTGGGGTTAGATGGTCTACCTCTTTGCCTTGTTTTCAGTGTGACTGATTAGAAGCTTTTGTTGAGCTGTCCTGTTCCCATTGGGATTTTCTGTTTGGTTGAAGGAAGGCTTTATATAGGTACACGTCTTCCTCTGATGCTTCCATGAGTCACATGGGTCCATTTTAAAGTGACATATGTATGTAGTAATTAAATACCTACTGAAAGGTCAGGGTTGCTAGACACATTGTGTGTATGTGTGTGGGGGGTGTGCGTGCGCGCGAGTGCACATGTGTGAATATCCTACTTTAGCCCATAGAAACTAGCATTGGTGAATACTATAAGCTTAGGGGTCACACTGAAATTTTAGAACCAACTTCTCTGCAGCAGGACTAACATATATCTCTGCCAATTGAGGGGGAATTCCTTCATAAGGTCTTTGTCAAAGTACTTATTGTCATTATCTGCAGAAATGGCTTGACGTTCATTTTCCTATTGCACAGAAATAGCCTGGGAGAGGATAAAAAAGCTTCTTCCACAGCTATGTACAAACTACTGATTTTTTTTGAGACAAAGTCATATTATGTAGTCCTGGCCAGCCTGAAACTTGCTATGTAAACCAGGTTAGCCTTTAACTCTCAGAGGCCTACTTCTGCTTCCCAAGTACTAGGATAAGAAGTGCCATCCATCAAGCTCAGGAGAGATTTAATTTTACACACTCAAGTACACACACACATATAGACAGGCACACATACATACACACATGCACCCACACACATAAACACACACCACACACACAGGTACATGTACACACATACACCATAATGATGAAAAAAGTCTTTGCTTTGATGGTAATACACATCTATATTTAGTTTGTAACAGAGAAATACTTTTCCTACTAAAAGGTTTGTTTCAAGTCTCCTAATCAATACACTATAGTAAACCTTATTTTCTACAAGAGCCCTGGAAGTAAACAGAAGAGATAAAGACTTGGAGAAAAACTTCAAATACAAAAGAAAAGATTCAATCCCCCGTGGGGACATGTCTTTGGAATGGCAGCACCTTGGGTGGGTCTCAGCAGCTGTCCCCCATTAACATGACACAAACTGATGGTCCTAGTAGGGCTCTCTCCTCTCCATCATCATCTGAGACCTTCCCTGGCACACTCCCCGAGAACTCTTTCCACAGCTTGACCCAACTCTGTCTAGACAAGCTGTGCAGAGTGACTGTGTGTCTTTCAAATCACATACAGCTCTACAGATTCTTGGGTCTTCTCAAGTTGAGAGTTTGAACTGGAACAGAACAGAAACCTAAAATGTTCCATTTCTCAATAATCTCTTATGCCCATAGCAAGCACTTCTGATGATGTAAAAGGCATCAGACAACCTTCCACTCTTTACCCAGCCTTCCAGTTGGGAGCACTGAAGACAGATGGAGTCACCAGAGAGGGAACAGGGTAGAGTTTCAAAGATGAATCTGCATTTACCAATTGTCTTCTCAAGTTTTCCTGCTTCCAATCCTGGTCACTCATTAACTTTCTGGAGCTGGCTTCACTTCCCCTCTAGAGAGGTCAAGGTGGTCATGTTGCCTAATTCCATGAAGACTTCCCCATGTTCATTAACCTCTTTGTCCTCTCACCCCTATGGAAATCATGAGTATTTACACAAAAGAGTAGTATCCGGGGGCTCAATCTTAGAACAGAGTTGTCTAAGCTTAAGCCAGCATTGTAGCACCTTAGCTCAGGGGGCACCTGGCATCTGGGACCACATTCTATGGGGGCAAAAGGGAAAGCAAGTGACTCTGTCTCAAATTGCATCTCACACAAAAATCAAAGGCAGGCCACACATGGTAGCACACATTGTATAATTCTGCACTTGGGAGGCTAAAGCAGGAGGATTGCTTGAGTGCCAGGCCAGTTAGGACTACATAGAAAGACTTTGTCTCAACAACAACAATGACGACAACAACAACAACAACAACAACAACAACAACAACAACAACAAAAGTGAAGCCAGTATTTGTACCAGACTCTACTTTTTAATGACTTCCTCTAGAATGCCATATACTTTCTTCGTCAAGAAAAGAAAGTCACATGTCATTGAAAAGCATACATCACTGGCAGTCGATCAACAGCCTCCCTGTGCCACTCTCTCTCTGGGAAGATCAAATGAAAATCCATTTGCTGGGGCCTCACTGGCTTATCACAGGGCAAACAGTGAGCGGTATAATTTACTCTTTAAAGTTTTATACTTATATGGTAATAGAGAGGTGGTTGCACAGGCCTCAGTTACTAATCTGCCAGTCTAGTTGTGCTTTCAACCTATTGCAACCTACTGGAGCTGCTTATCTAAGTAAGGATTCCTTTTTTTTTTTTTTTTTTCTGTAATGCGTTTAGCCACAAAAATAATAGCTAATGTTATTTGGTTGATAAAAAACAAATAAATTAAAAAGCCATGAGATATGTGCATGCATGTGGTTACACACACACACACACCACAGCCATGATGATGAACAATGTTGTCATCCCATTTGCTCAGTTTTCCACTTTTCTTGCAGGACAAGGGAACTCGCTGGATGGCTATGTAAGCACCCAAGGGGCTTCACTGTTTAGTGTCACCAAGAAGCAGCTCTCAGCAGGAAGCATAGCAGACTGTTCATCCAAATGCGAAGAGGAGACAGACTTCATCTGCAGGTATCGTTGGTGCCATTGTCTCAGGCAGAACTCGGGCCACCCAAGGCCATGTTCCTTCAAGGAAAATACATTTATCCACCTGTTTATTAATAAAAATGGAACTCAAGAGGAAAGAGGAGAGTTGGAGAGCTGCAGTGATTAAAAGTCTGTCTCTGTAACCCTAAGGACCTGAGTTCCATCTTAAGAGCCCACATAAAGTGGAGAGAGAACCACAAAGTTGTCCTCTGACTTCCACATACACACAGCGGTACATATGTACCTGTACTTACAATACATACACACGGTAATCATTTTAAAAATCAAAATTAAATTAAAATGGAAATTTAAAAAATTTGAGGTAAAGGTAGTTTATAGTGCTGGAGTTTGCTTATGATATCTGAGGACCAAGGTCTTATTAAGATTTATTAGTGTTCCCTTTAAAAAGAAAATCTCTGAAAAGGGGCTAGAAAGATGGCTCTGTTTGTAAAATGCTTGCATTGCAAACACGAGGACCTGGATTTGATTTCCAGCACAAATGTGAAAGCAACATGAAGTGACTATTGTCTTAGCACTGTGGAGGCAGAAACAAGTAGATCCCTGCAGCTCACTGGCTACCTAATCTAGCCAATGGGAGAGCTCCAGGTTCAATGAGAGACCAAGTATAAAAAACACAATGGAGAGAAACTGAGGAAGACACCTGAGGCTCACATCTGGCCTACCCACACACACATGCACACACAAGCGCACACACATGGAGGTGGGGCAGAAGCATTAACAATCCCTGTCATGAGCCACAGTTGCGGACATCAGCATAACTACTTACTACAGATCACATGAAGAAAACAGAAAACATCCCCTAAAGCCTCGAGAAGTAAAGAATCACACCTACACGGTCTGACGTCTGTCCTTCTCATTTACACAATAGTCAAAGGAACCAACAATCATGTAAAAGAATAGGATATTTATTATGAGGCACTGCTCAGTGCATGCTCTATAGAGGTTCAGAGGAACAAAGCACTAGGAGGAGTCGAGGGAGTTGAAAAAGTGTCACCAGGGAGAGGAGGCAGGTGATCCAGATAAGCTAGGGAGAGGGATTTTGATGAGGCTGCAGAAACGTGCAGAGGTACTCCAGGAAGGGAAAGAGGGCCAGAGCTGGCCTGTGATAGGATCACAAGACTTCAGGCAGGAGATCTGGCCTGAAAGATGGCCGCCTTTGGCACAGAACACAGAGCCGAGCCCCCATTGCAGGGTCATGTGAGGGAAGAGAGGTTGGAAGCTTAGGCTGTTTTCTGTGACTATACCAGAATTCCTAAGACTTCACGATTTATAAAAGGAAGAAGTTTGTCAAATGCGTGTTTCTGGAAGCTGAAGTCTAAGGCCAGGCAGCTACAGCCTCCTTGCTTTGGCGAGTTTGGGACAATAGAAGGAAGAACAAGCAGGTGCTGCGCAGAGGGCAGGAGGGGCCATGTTCTGTTTAGAAAGCTGGCAGTAAACAGCCCAGCCCGGCAGGATTGAGTTCTCACTGTCCAGATGATTGAGCCACCCTTTCAGGAACTTAGTCCTCAACTCCATCAGCTCCTAAAGGCCTCGATAGCTCTCAGCACTGTTACAGTGGAGAACAGGCAGTACTCTGAACTTGGCTGGAAACAAACCACTGGAGAGGTGAGAGGGGCGGGGCAGAACACAGAGGCAAGGGCTAGACAGGGAAATTATAGAAGTCTGGAAGTCCCGTATGCAGCGCATCTCAGAAAAGAACTCAACACAGAGAGAACAGCTCCTCCCCGGCACAAAATGAATGCCTGTTACTTGGGAAAGAGGCAGTCGGACACGGTGGCACGTTCCTGTAATTCCAGTACCATCGAGGCTGAGGCAGGAGGATTGAGATTTTGAGGCTGGCCTGAGCTATACAAGAGTATCAGGCCCACTAGGTACTCTGCCTCTAAAAGAAAGAAGGGAAGGAGGAAGGAGGGATGGAGGGAGGGAGAGAAGGAGAAAGGAAGGGAGGGCATACAGAGCAGAGATAAGGAAGAAAGAGGCACAGAAACATCACAGTGATTGAACCCAATTGGCAAGGGAGAGTGTGGAAGTTTAGGAACATGAGTGTGATTGCCGTGCTAACACGCTTGTCCCAAGGACTGCGTTGCACAAGCATTGTGACAAAATTGACTAGAGGCAACCATTCAGAGCTCCAGGATCCAGCAAGGGATGTACTCATATAGCATCTTCCCTCGCTCCTGCAGGTCATTCCAGTACCACAGCAAAGAGCAGCAGTGCGTGATCATGGCGGAGAACAGCAAGACTTCCTCCATTATTCGCATGAGAGACGTCATCTTATTTGAAAAGAGAGGTCTGTTCATGTCTCCTGTTCCCTTCTCCTTTCCTCTTTTATAGTCTTAATTTATGAGACCAGAAAGTATCACAGAGAGTTCTGAGTTAAGACAGAATTGGCTATTTGGCCAGTGTCGGTGTGAGCCTGCTTCTGCACAGGAATGAGATTTACACAGTCATTTCTATCTGTGACCTGAGAAAGAGGAGACTTGGTTTTGCTTGGAAGGGGAGAAAAGAAGTCTAAGTGCTCCTTACGATGCTGGTATCTCCTTTATAGGGTGACCATGCCCTTGGGCTCCCACTTTGGAACTAACCCCAGGCACAATAGACACTGATATTTTCAGTCCTCAGTTACATTTAGATAAGGGCAAAACTTCTTACTTCTGTTTAATTTTCTGCTTCTTTGTTGTTCAAGAGCTAGATTTTCCTCACTTTAAATTTTGAAGATGCATAAATAAAAGTTGTGATTTCTTTTCCAGCTTCCTTTATAACAGACCAGAAATCCCATCCCTTAGGGCCTGAGGTAGCCTGGACTCCAAAGGAGTGCCTTTTAGAAGGTCCCAAGCATTATTAAGTGTGTATGACTATTTATGACATTTTAAAAAGCCTCTTCTCTGTGATTGGGTAGTGCAATAAGAGCATTCATAGAAGCAATTTAGTTCTCTAAATATTTTGTATCGGAGTGCTGAAGAGTATGAGAAATACCTGACTCCTGTGCTCTTAGTAGTGTCTCACACAAAACTATAATGGTTAACCTCTTCCTTTAGGTTGAGATAATTTCCGAAGTTGATCCCCCTTCTTCAACTTAAATGTGAGGTGTCCCTGGTATCTCCTTCCTTGCCTCCATGAATCTTTAAGTCTTGAGATTCAGTGTCAAGTAAATCTAACTTTCAAGTGAAGTATTTAGTTCTTAAACCATAGGAAGGGTAGGATACATAGGCTTAGCCTACCATTGCCTAGATTTTTATAGAAAAGGGGACGGGGTGGGATTCTTTTGACAAATTGCTAATATTTAAATATGGCACCTGTAAATCGTTAACCAGGAGCCACATGAGGGCTGAGTTGCAAGGCTGAAGTCTGAAGTTTGAAGGCTGGTTTTGCTTGTTTTCAGTGGATCAAAAGGTTATATACACCATGCTGGGTACAAACAAACAAGAGAGGAGAAAAGTCAAAAGTCGGTCAGTGTTTGGTCCCAGTTTCTCTACTGTGAATCTGGACTGGCTGCTAATTTATCAGCCAGGATTTTGCTAGGACCCACCAGTATCAGGTGACAATATGCATCCTGCATGGCACCATCTCCACTGCCACCCTTTGAACCAAGCCATCATCTTAGCTAGCTGGGGGCTCTGCAGTCACTGGTACCCTGGCTATAGCTGTACATGTGACCACTAAGAAATGGACCGTCCTAGCTTAAAACCATTCCTGGTATAATTAGATTAAAATCCAGCCTGTAATCTTAATATTTGGAATATTTGAGGTCAGCCTGAGAAATAAGGCAATGACTTGTCTAGAAAAAAATCCATTATATAATTTTATATATTTATTGGCTACACTGTAATAATTCAAGCCGTGTGTGTGTGTGCATGTTCTAACCAGAATGCCTACAATGACATCTCCTCAAACATACATAATTTCTGTGTGTTGAGAGAAACTTAAAATTTTTTCTTCTAGCTCTTTTAAAAACATAATACACAGCTATAAGATATAGTCACCCTGCTGTGATAGAGTGCTGTTTTTCAGAAGTTTCCTCTGACCCTGGCTCCCCCTTTCTTAGTGTACTACAAGTTTCTACCTTTGATGTGTGTGTGTGGGGGGGTACCACTCCTGGTATGAAGCACCCCAAGGAAGCTATAGTGGGCCTTTTGTTTATGGTGTTGTGAAGCTGTTGGTTTGCTGGTGTTTGTTAGAAATACTTCCTGAGTGTCAAAGAACTAAAAACTAGGCCTTGCTGGGGACTCTTAACAGTACAAATACACTGGAACCACTATTGTGTGCTTCTATTAAAAACCCAAGCTGGCTTGTGATGTAGAGTGGAGACCTTTTGCTTGGGATTTGGGGCTCCACTGGGGCCTCTCTGCACTGGGCTCCCATGTATCATTTCCAACATCAGTCTCCTCATCTCGGCAGTCTTGGTAGCACACTGATTCTGCAATGCCTTTAGATCTTTATGACTCACCTCCCCCCCTACCCCTAAGCTCATGCAGTCAGTTACATGAGTGTGTTGTCAGCACTGAATCTCACAGCAATTTAAAAATAATTCAACTCTTAAAGGTATTCAGCTTGGGGCTTAGGGGATGGCTCAGTCTGTAAAGTACCTGAAGCTCAAGTGTAGGGATCTAAGTTCAGATATCCAGAACTTGCATAAAATGTTAAGAGTGGTGTGTGGCTGTGATCCTGGTGCCATCTGGGAGCAGAGACTGGTAAATAGCTAAAGCTCATTGGCCAACCAGTCTGGCCAAATTAATCAGCTTCAGGCTTACTCAGAGACCCTGGTAGGGAGTGATCAAGACACCTGTTGCCAACCTCTGGTTTCCAGGTGCGCTCACAAATACATGTGCACCCCCCTTCCATAATAACAAGTAACATACAACATATATACAACACAAACACTCATAAAAACATCTTCAACTGGCTGGTCATGGTGGCACACACGTTTAATGTCAGCACTCAGGAGGCAAAGGCAGGTGGGTTTCTGTGAGTTCAGGATCTGCCTGGTCTACATGGAGAGCCCCAGGTTATCCAATGCTACACAGTGAAACCCTGTCACAAACTAGTGAAAAAAAAGATAACCAACTTAATCTAAAAAACTGAACCATGAATACTGCTGTTTCCACATTCATGTCTTAGCTTTGCTTATTACAAAGCATCACCAAGTGAAATAATAGACATTAATACAAATGATGCCTGGGACCTTTCACTCCTACTTGGCAGGGACAGATGTGGGTGTACACTGGGGGCCTCCCACTTAGGGGCAACCTGTTGCTTCTAAACTGCAGTGGGCATCTGGGTGTGTTTCTGAGACAGGATGGAGCCTGTTGGACAGCTCATGATTTGGTAAGTGAGCCAGGTTGGGAATGTCTATTATAAACACTTTGATCACCCTCATTTCAATACACTTTGCATATTGAGAGCTGTATAAGAAAGGAAACACTGGGACTGGATGGACTCTTGTGGGCCTGTGAATAGCTCGCTCTCCCCTCTGTCTGAGCATCTCCCTTCTCTTTGTGCCTCCGTCTCACCACTATGCCTCTGACACGTGACGCTGTGACGTCATCCCATTACAAACTGTTTCTTAATTCCTTTTGTCACTGTCTTAACTCCACTAAGATTTATGCTCCAGGAAAGTGGGCCTTTGTCTGTTTCGTGTTCTCCTGTGGTCCAACCCTGGCATGGACTAGGCACAGAGGACCCAAGGAAAGAACTTTCGAATAAACACATCTGTTCTAGTTTCATTCTGATGCTGTAATAAAAAGGAATCAACTTAGGTCAGCCAAGAGATTGTTTGGGCTCACAATGAATTCTAGGTCAGAGTCCATCACGGAGGGGAGACCAAGCCAGGAACGAGAGTGGCCAGACGCATCACATCCTCAGTCAAGGACAGAGATAGAATATATACAACCTTGCTTGTCGGCTGCCTATACTCAGCCAGCTCACTTCACCCTCAAGAGAGTTCAGGGACAAGCCCATGGAGTGGTCCTGTTTTTCAACCTCATTTAACTCAATTAAGCAATCCTCCCACAGGCCAAGCTGATCTAGACAATTCTTCTATCAGCATCCTTTCCAGGGGATTCTAGGTGTGCCACAGTAACAGTCAAAACTATCACAGGGTCAGTGCCAACAGCATTTGCAGCTGTCTTTCAGAGAGTGGGAAGGCAGGGCTTGCTTAGAGGTCTTTCCAACATGTGCTGGGACTGTGCCAGGCACACCTTCTTATAGAGGTGGTTTGCTGGACCTTGAACCCCTGCATGGCTCTCTTGCAGTGTATCTGTCGGAATGTAAGACCGGCACCGGCACTGGCTACAGAGGAACCATGTCCAAGACAAAGGGTGGTGTTGCCTGTCAAAAGTGGAGTGCCACGTCCCCCCACGTACCCAAGTAAGCCCCACTACTTCATGTTGGTGTTCATGAGCGTATTCAGAACAATTCCATTGTTTCCAAATTAAACCTGCCTGCCAATATGAGCAGAGAACCTTTTGATGTGGATTTCTTGGCAGCTGAATAGTCCCAACACAGAAGGAGAAAAATGGTTGGTTTCTATTAGCCTTGTTATATAATATCTGAGAAGTCTTAAAACATAGGAGGGGGCACGTCAAAAGAACCTCTCAACTGAATTTTAGGCTGCCGTAGTTTTCATTCTGCTGCTGTGATAAAAATATTGTGGCAAAAAAAGTAACTCAGGGGGAAAGGGAATTTACTTCATATGACAATGACAAATTACAGTCCATCATTATGGAAAAATTACAGCAGCAATAGCTTGACACTACCAGTGACAGCACAGCTACAGTCAAGAACAGAGAAATAAGTGCATGTATGCTTACTGGTGCTCAGTTCCTTCTCTGTACTTATATAGTTCTACTTAGGGAATGGCTAGATCTTCCCACATATATTCATGTAACAAGACAATACTCTCACAGGCCTACACACAAGTATCGAGAAATTTTCTCTTTGAGATTCTTTTCTCAGGTGAGTTCTAGTTCGTGTCAAGTTGACAATCACACCAACTATAACAGAGACCAAGTATTAGAAAATGATGCCTGTTTAGAGATGGGTATGTTTCAGTTAAACGCCAAGTTGGAGTTTGCATGGCATGCCTACCTCACCACTGTGACCCAGTGAGGGTATAAACCATGAAAAACAAATAGAAGCATTGCAGCTATGTGTATTATTTTAGGGTCATCCTGTTTGTGTTTCCCCAGCATAGCATTAGATGGCATTAAGTTCTCTGCGATGACTCCAGGGGCCAGGCCAGGCTCTTTCATGAGCCAGCTGAGCTTCTAATAAGGTAGACACTTCCCCAAACTGGGACATGGAGGAGCCAGAAATCAAGCTTGCTCTTTTAGACTGCAAGTTCTTGCATGTTTTATCTAGTTATCTTTGTAGTAACTCGTCTCTAGAGCAGAAGATGAGATCAGCTTTCCCCAACCCTGACCACCTAGGCTGGGTTTCAAAGAAAACCTGGCTGGTCTCTAGAATTACACAATAGACTGAGTCTTCACCTGCCTCTGGCTAATTAGTCAGGCCTAGCTGCCATCCACTTTTGCCTGTTTCATCACATGAGACTCCTCCATCAGTAACATGGGGAGCTGACCCCTTCTTAGTGCATTTTTTTTTTCATTAAGGGCAAGTGACAGAATGTGGAAGGTTTAAGTGGAATGCTAGGAGTGGAGGTCACACAGAAGAGCAATCAGTGCTGGGGATGTGTGGGGAGGACCACTGGCATCTGAGGCCCTGCTCAGCACACATGCTTTGGCTAGACCCAAGACTTAGCTGCCCAATGAGTGATGATGGTAAAATGAGCTGTTTGACCCAAGCTCCCAGTCCATAGAGAAAGAAAGCAACAACCAGCAGCTAAAACACATTCAGAAGACAGAACTGAACCCTCCATTTGAAACATAGCATCTCCTACCTCGCTGATTCACTGTCCTTTACAATGCGGTCACCACGTCGCTTTTCCATCCTGTAGCTACTCCCCCAGTACACACCCCAGCCAGGGACTAGAGGAAAACTACTGTAGGAACCCAGACAATGATGATCAAGGGCCCTGGTGCTACACAACGGACCCGGACCAACGATACGACTACTGCGACATCCCTGAATGTGAAGGTAGGGGTGGCTCTAGAAAACCTCCTGTCTGCTTGTCACCTGGCATATGCTATACAGCCATTTCCAAGAGACATCATTTAAAAAAAAAAAAAAAAAGATTTGTGTTGTACACTCAAAATGAAGTAATGGGCTTGCTTTTGTGAAGGAGTCTCAGTATTGACCTGAACTATCTTTATTAAAATGTCATTTCAACATGTGCGCATTGATAACCAGATCTAAAACTTGGATACAAATTTCTTTGGTTAAAACCCTATACAGTGTAAAACTTCAAAGATGGTTGCTATTAAATAGCTAAATTAAAACCATGAAACCAGTGGAATTCAAGCACACAGGAGGAATGATTTCATGTGGGCGATTCTGTTGAGTTTGAAGTTAAACAGCACACCAGTTTGTGTGTGTCGGCATGCCTTCTTTTTTTTTTTTAAGATTTATTTATTTTATGTATATGAGTACACTGTAGATAGTTGTGAGCTTTCATCTGGTTGTTGGGAATTGACTTTTAGGACCTCTGCTTGCTCTGGTCAAGCCTGCTCGCTCAGGCCCAAAGACTAATTTACTACTATAAATAAGTACACTGTAGCTGTCTTCAGATGCACCAGAAGAGGGCATCAGATCCTATTACCGGTGGTTGTGAGCCACCATGTGGTTGCTGGGATTTGAACTCAATGTCTTTGGAAGAGCAGTCAGTGCTCTTACCCGCTGAGCCATCTCACCAGCCCGGCATGCCTTCTTTTAATGGGCCTGTTGGCTTCGCAAAGAACCTCAAAGGTCAATGCTAAGAAAGCATTAAAATTAAAGCATCAGACTGGGAAAACATCTTCGTTTCCTGTTTCTAGGTATGTTTATTAGTGCATGAAAAAGAGCCAGGTGGTGCTTATGAGGCAACGTGGGCATGTTTCAGGGGCCAACTCCTTTCTTATCACTTTGCCTATGTGGACAGAGGAGTGCCTGTATTTGGATATGGATGGTCATAGGTTATTTGGTCATTACATTCCACGAACACATGCTTTTTATATAAATTTCATAGCTGTCTTTTTATGATACCATAAAAATTCCAGTTGTGTGCTATTTCTCATCAACACAGGATTTTAATCATTCCAAATCAAAGTTCTAGTCTTTAAATAAATTAGACAGCAAAAAAGAAAAACAAATACAATGTCCCCCACGCACACATACCCCCTACTCCACTCATTCCCCCATCAGTCATGTTTCTCAGCAATGTGCAAACAGAAGCTTGGCTGCTTGAGGTTGGGTGGGGTCCTCCAATGGCTGCAATGTCACTGGGGACAAACACAAAACCCAGCAGAAAGTCTGAATGGTTCCCATATACCTGTCACTCATCAAGTGATCAGAATAAGTTCATTGAAATTTGAAAAATCATATGCAAGATTTAAAATGGAGAATGTACAGGCTTCTGAGAGCATGTGCCTTCCCTATGGGTGCCTCCCAGTTTGAGGTCATGTATCAGAGTTTCTGACCACCATAGTTAAGGTGGCACAGACTCAAAAAGCCCAAATACATTGTCTCAGAAAAAGGACAGACAGGACCCTGACTGCATCAGAATATTCCAAGTGGTTACCAGGGTCAGGTATGAATGGGTAGCAGGAAACACTGGAGACCTCTCTAGAGGGACTCTGGTCTATGTTCCACTGTGCTTCATGTCACTTTCTCTTTCTCTCCCCCTTCTCTTCCCACGCTGCACAGAGGAATGCATGTACTGCAGTGGAGAGAAGTATGAGGGCAAAATCTCCAAGACCATGTCTGGACTTGACTGCCAGTCCTGGGATTCTCAGAGCCCACATGCTCACGGATACATCCCCGCCAAGTAAGGTCCTGCAGCCAAGGCTGATGTTTTTTTAGATATGCATTCCTCTTGAAGCAAGCAGAAACATCTGAGGAACTGAAGGCTGGGTGGCTTTGATTTTCAAGGCAGGCAGATCCTCCCCACTAGGCTGCATATAAAGTATATGTCCTTGTTATTCATCACATGGTCCAGAGGCATCATGGGTACTTGCTAGAAAGGCAGCATCCAAGCCTCATGAATAGAATTCGAGTTATAACCAAATCCACAGCCAATTTGTGTTTCTGGTAAAACTGAGAAACACACTTGGCTTGTGTATGCTCCCTTGACTCTCTTTCTCTTTTTACACCAGTAATAGTCTAAGTGTTCTAACTGTGATCTATAGGTATGAAGCATCTTACAGATTCCCGATAGTTTATGTGTATTTACACTGAGTCCTTTACAATTGAGTCAACTTACAACTGAGTCTACCATGTTCTCAAAGGTGATTATGAGTTTAAGAACAGGACCAGGGGCTCCCTGTTCCAGAAGGCTATGAGGGTTTTTTTCAGAGCAAGCACTTGTGAGGGTTCAAGGTCATATTTCTTCCACAGGAAAACATCTCCCCACAGATGTCATGCTCTCACTCCTCTTTCTGTGATGACCCTGATGTTATGACAGGGTTACTAAGACTCTCAGTAGTATGGAGATGTCCCTGTGGATGATGGCATTGCTGAGTTTTGCAGCTTCTGAAAGAGCTTAAAACATGGCCCCTGCCCCTGCCGTTCTAAGGCAAGCACAATAATATCTCAAAGTATGACTAGGTCAAGCCAACTGTAGAAACCATAAGAGGGCCAATAGACCATTGCTAGCTTTTCTCTTTGTCCTAAGCACGCAGTCTCAGAAAGGAACCAGTCATAGAGACAATCTCTCAGTTAAACCCCTGGGCTTTCTGGCCAGGTGCTTGAAGGAACATAGCTCCCAATCTTGGATTCTCTAAGTTTCCTGGTAGTAGGTCAGGAGCCTGGTAGACCAGTAGGACTAGGCATCAGTTTCCTGACTGTACCATGTCACTGTCTGAAGATAGTGGGCACTTTGTTCTTTGAAGATGGCTATTATTTGTATCTGGATAACTAACGTTTGCTTACTTCAATATTCTGGATGGTTAGATAGTTTCTCATCCTCTTCTGTAAGTCTTGCCCATGGGAACTGCTACAAATGTGGTCTTTAGAAGACCAAGCCTCTTTCTCCCTGGGTTTCCAGCAGAGGACTAACTCTAATTGCAGGTGCTAGGTGGTTGCTCATTCTCAAAGATTCTCATGAGTCTGCATGAATGTTTATTGCTATTAAAAAAATCTGCCTTTGATAGCATGAGCTGTCACTTGTATTTTTGATTTGAGCCATTCTGATAGGCACAAGATGGAATCTCAAAGTCATTTTGATTTGCATTTCCCTGATAGCTAAGGATGTTGAGCATTTCTTTAAATGTTTCTCCATCATTTGAGATCCTGTTTAGATCTGTAACTCATTTTTCTAATTGGATTATTTAGTTTGTTGATGTCTAGTTTCTTGAGTTCTTTCTTTATTGTGGATATTAGCTCTCTGTCAGATGCAGAGTTGGTAAAAGAATCTTTTCCCATTCTCTGGACAGCCATTTTATCCTATTGATAGTGTCTTTTGCTTTGCAGAAACTTTTCAGTGTCCCTGGGAGGCCTGTTCTTTTCTAAGGGAAGGCCGAGGCATGTAGATCTCAGGGAGAAAGACTGGGGGGATGGGAGGAAGGAGAAACTGGTTGGGATATAATATACAAGAGAACAATAAAAAAAAATTAGAAAAGTAAAAAGAAGTACATGCTGAATTATGATTTTTTTAAAAAAAGAATTATTCATTTATTTATTTCATATGAGTACACTGCCACTGTCTTCACGCACACCAGAAGAAGGTATCAGATCCCATTACAGATTGTTATGAGCCACCATGTGGTTGCTGGGAATTGAACTCAGGACCTCTGGAAGAGCAGTCAGAGTTCTTAACCACTCAGCCATCCCTCCAGCCCCTATGTGATATTTTTTATTTCTAAATTATTGATATATTATCACAGCAAATGAAAAAAAATGGAAAAAAAAACGGGTAAAAAAAAAATCCTTCTTGTCTGCCCAGATTTCCAAGCAAGAACCTGAAGATGAATTATTGCCGCAACCCTGATGGGGAGCCTCGACCCTGGTGCTTCACCACAGACCCCAACAAACGCTGGGAATACTGTGACATCCCCCGCTGCAGTAAGTTCAGTTCATACCCAATTCTCTGGGAGTTACCCCCACCCCACCCCTACCTCCCCCTTTAGGGAATATTGTTGGCAGCTGAGTAGAGGCCCTAGAGAGTCATCCCACAGGTCTACAGGATGTTCCTGACCCATTTCATCCAATTTATTAGCTATTTAGGTAACTGGTAAGGCAACCCATTTATTGATTTTTCTTCCCCCCAGAGATTTCTACTGTTTGTGACTATTATCAGTTTAAAGGCAAAGCTGCAGTTCCAGGAGCCCTCACAGACTGGACTCCACACCCATTTATTTGTCATTAAAGATGCAGGAGTGGTGAAAGGCAGAGAGATCTGGAAGCAGAGAATGATGTGATCAGTGTGGCCTCATAAAGGGGTTCATAAAGGGGCTCAGTGATGCCAAGCTCATGTTTAAGGAGTGGATAGGGGCTCTGGGACTTTCTAGAAAGGGGGAAATAAAAGAAGGGCTTGAGATTCATATAGCTGATGGGAGTAGGAGGTCTTGGTTATAGGTAGGCCATTGTATTATATCAGCTCTGTTTCTGCTGGGGAAGTTATTGTGGTTGTCGTGGTCACTAACGCAACCACTGCCGCCACCACCACCACCGCTGCCACCACCATCTTAAAGGGAACAGTCTGGTTCCTAGGAACTGACTGCTCACCTGTGATGTAGCTTCTCCATCATGGGTAACTGAGTCTTGAAGGCTCAGCGTTTCTTGCCTGAACCCTTTTGTCTTAATCCAGAGGCCAAGGAGATAGTTCAGTAGGTTAAGTGCTTGCCCCACAAGCCTAATGGTCTGAGTTCAACCTTCAGAACCCACATCAAAAGAGCAACAAAGGGAGGGAGGGAGGGAGGGAGGGAGGGAGGGAGG
>NW_022196911.1:8813363-8836672 GCF_008632895.1 Mastomys coucha | reverse complement strand
GAGAGAGAGAGAGAGAGAGAGAGAGAGAGAGAGAGAGAGAACTGAGCATTTTGGTGTCAATGGGGAGGTGGAGGCAGGCCAAAGGCAGTGGATTCCTACCTAGGTCTTGCTACCCAGCCAGCCTAGCTTACTTGGTAACTTCCAAGTAAAAGAGCCTATCTCAAAAACAAAAAAGTAAAAAATGTCTAGGGAATGACAGGTGGGGTCATCCTCTGGCAACCACATGAATATGTGCACACATGCACATACACAAAGCTGTTTATCCATCCCTCCAGTCATTTCTCCAATCTATGGTGACTGCAGAACCAAGGGAGCTAGGAAGAAAGAGTCAGAGGCAAAATAGAGACAAAAGGACCACATGGAGTTAGTTGGGTCAACATCCTTCTTCAAGCATGCTCAAATGCAGATTTCTGGGCCATAGCTCTGCCATTCCAGTCTTCCCTGAATTGAGGGAGCTTGACAGCATGACTGCCCCTTGAACTTCATTACCAGACAGAGGGTTTTTTCCTCCTAATTGTTGAGCTGTTAACACAGATGTCAGTGGGCACCCAGCTGTTTCAGCTGTCTAACTTGGGGGTGCTCAAGAGAAGTAGAGCTTGTAAAAGTGACACACGGGGAAAGCTATTTCACACGGCTCTTTCTTTGGTAATTGGAATAGAGAACCTCAAAGGGTAGACAGGCCATGAGTAAATGCTAGAAAATACACATAGGGACAGCCTCCCTCCTTTGCTCTGCCATCACGGAAAAGCAGAGATTCCTCAGGCTGTCTTCCTTCTTACAATATGTCTCACCTCCCGCCTCCACAAAATCTTAATTTCTAGTTGTATACTTTTTCTTAAAGATATTTTGTTAGGGTTTTTTTCCCTGTATTTTTATTTTATTGGTTATTGATAACTAGGTGGTTACATATCCAGTTTAACTGTAGATGAATCTATTTTTCTTAGGGTCTAACTGTTTGCCTTCTGTATTTTGAAGCGCTGTGGGTACGTGCATATGTATCTAAGACAGTCACCTTTTTCCCGTGGGCTCTTTCTTAGTTGTGTGCCTTTATGGGAGATGGGTGGTGGTCAGTTGTGTTTACCTAGTGAGCCATGTATTTTTCTCAAAAGGGCCTGGATCAAAGGCATACATAAGGACTTGAAGTGGGAGAGGACTTATACTGATTCTTGCCATGCTGGATTAAGTGACACAAAACATTAGAGACAGAAGCATCTGTCCTCACACACAGTCTACCAAACTGAAAGTACTAAGCTGTCCCCAAGTGTAAAATCCTGAGAGGAGTCAGAGAGGACATAGAAGAGAAGACCCTGCCTTCATCCTTCCAAAACATCTGTTGGTGCATTCTTAATGGGAAACCATTCACGATCAATTTTTTTCCCCTATTCAAGCAACACCTCCGCCCCCACCCGGCCCAACCTTTCAATGTCTGAAGGGAAGAGGTGAAAATTACCGAGGGACTGTGTCTGTCACCGTGTCCGGGAAAACCTGTCAGCGCTGGAGTGAGCAAAGCCCTCATAAGCACAACAGGACACCAGAAAATTTCCCATGCAAGTATGTCCCTCCCATTGTCTTCCCCACCCCTGCCACCATGGGTTGTGGAGCCCACTGACCTCACCTTTGTTGTAGTACAAAAAAATCCAAGAATGAAGACCTGTTAGGTCACATGCAAGGAAGGAGACAGTCAGTAGTGCTTCACCGATATCATCAGTGGTTTACTAGAAATGCAAACTCTAGGGCTGGAGAGTTAGTAAGTTTGAGACTCAGAGGACAGAGTGGGGAAAATCCTCATTGCTCCAGCATACAACGCAGTACCCAACCCAGAACTAAAGACTTACTTTATCCCATCACATGAAGATAAGGAATGTATGTATGTACATATATATGCATATATAAAAATATTTACTTATGTATTTTATGTATATGAGTGTTCTATCTGCATGTACCCCTCATGCCAAAGGGGGACATCAGATCCCATTACAGATGGTTGTGAGCCACCATGTGGTTGCTGGGAATTGAACTCAGGACCTCTGGAAGAGCAGCCAGTGCTCTTAATCGCTGAGCCATTTCTCCAGCCCAAGGAATATATTTTAGCCATTGCTTCTTCTATGCCAGATTGCCTGCCATGCCATGTGATATCTAAGCCCAATTCAAATTTCCTCTTAGCACCTGTCAATCATTCAGCACACATGATTCTAGCGTATTAGCTATGTACAGCACTCCCTCTAACAAGCATGGGCTCACCTTGCTCATTGAAAGCCTTTGAAGAGTGAATGAAACTCATACTTCCTTTCTAGAAATCTGGAAGAGAACTACTGCCGGAACCCGGATGGAGAAACTGCTCCCTGGTGCTATACCACTGACAGTCAGCTGAGGTGGGAGTACTGTGAGATTCCGTCCTGTGACTCCTCAGCATCCCCAGACCAGTCAGATTCCTCAGGTAAGAGTGGGTTGCGTGAGCTCACGGAGCAGCCGCCCTGTTCGAGTTCGTCTCCAGTGGCTTCTTCACCGTGTATCAGGGTGTGGTTACCTTTGCTTTGCTTAATCTTGCTGTGTGTCAGAGTGAGGCTTGTATGATTTCACTTATAGCATTTCACCGGTTGTTTGCCCCGTGGTTCAGGATACAGCCCTGGTGAGCAATTCCCAAGCTCTTGAAATCTTGACTTTTGTTGTGCTTAGGAAGTTTCTTATAAAAGCAAACTCACAAATTCTGTTAGGGTTCTGTATGCCTACTGTATTGCTTCCAGGTCCGATTTTAACTGCAGATTAATCTGCTTCATTTGCTTCAGTTTGCATTCTGCATTGTGAAGCTCTTATCTTCACAAAGGGATGATATCTCCTTTGTCATGCCACTGTTTCTGAAAATACTCCTTCTGTCTTGGAAACTCTGAAGTTTATCTTTACTGATGTGAAAAGAGACTTTGCAGCTCTTCCTACATTAGTGTTTGTGTGATGTCTCATTAGCCTTCTTTTTTTTTTTCTTTCTTTCTTTTTTTTTTTTTTTTTTTTTTTTTTTTTTTTTTTTTTGGTTTTTTGAGACAGGGTTTCTCTGTGTAGCCTTGGCTGTCCTGGAACTCACTTTGTAGACCAGGCTGGCCTCAAACTCAGAAATCCTCCTGCCTCTGCCTCCCAAGTGTTGGGATTAAAGGTGTTCGCCACCACTGCCCGGCCTCATTAGCCTTCTAACTGAGACATTTGCATTAATATAATTGTGTGTGGTTGGCTTTAAGTCCATCATTAAGGTAGTTGGTCCTGGGTCTCATTGTCACTATCCATCCTTTCCTTTTGTGTCATGTGGAACCCATTACCCAGTACTTTTAAGCTAATTGGCTGCTCCCTTAACTGATCATCTGCTGATCAACCCCTTGCAGAAATTCTTCATCTCTGATGCTTTGTGTTTTGCTCATTGAATTTCTACTTTTCTTATTTTCTGAAGTTCCTGCCTCTGCTGAAATCCTCCCTTTATCCATGTATATTAGTTGTTTCCACCAGAGGATCCATTCACAACTAACCAAGACTATTTTATAATCCCAACTGGCTAGTGCCCCACTGTGGTCATCTCTGAGAATCAATGGCCTTTTCTTGTGTCATAGAGGCAGGACTACGTCTGCCCCATTCCCAGAAGCTCAAGGCTTTGGTACCCTGCCACCAAAGAGAGTCTAGGAAAGTATGCAAGAGTGCCAGGTCTGGCCCCGTCCTGCCTGGTGTCCTCATTATGGACCATCCTGGACTCTTCTCATGAACATCTGGTAGTAATTCATAAAAATAACTTGTACACAATGACATTTCCAGTTATCAACACTCTGGCCAATTTTATTCATCTTCCAAGGTTTTCCAATACGTGAACAACACTATAGATGGTGTACTTGTTGTGTGTGAACATACACATATACATATATATATATATATAAGCACACACACACACACACACACACACACACACACACACAAAATGGGATTTCCCAGGCTGCTTTACTGCATGTGTCGTAAATTAGTGCTCAGGTCTGCCTGCTCCAGATCTTATTTGTCTCAATTTCTTCTGTTTTGATTTCAGTTCTACCAGAACAAACACCTGTGGTCCAAGAATGCTACCAGGGCAATGGACAGAGCTATCGGGGTACATCATCCACTACCATCACAGGGAAGAAGTGCCAGTCCTGGGTAGCTATGGTTCCACACAAGCATGTGAAGACCCCAGAGAACTTCCCAGATGCGTATGTCCTTGATTTTAACCATGAGAGGATCAATAGCCAGCTTAGGTTTCCATGTGCCCCATGCTTTAGGCTAACTTGTCTGGATCAAATTTTTCTGAGATTACTTACCACAGGGGGCAGAATATGACAGGATCTTGGCTTTTGAGAAATGGGCCTAAAAGAAGAGAAGCCATTAACTGGTTCCCTTTCCTGAGAAATTTTGTAGAAGCAAGGGGGATATGTGGAGGTGGTAAGGTCTCATTGGTGACATCCTTGTGAGAACAAGTCACCATAAAGCTTAGAACGAGCAGCACCACTTCCCCGTGCTAAAGCATTGGGCTGGGTAGTTTCACTGCAAACCACTGGAGTGGAGTTTTGGGTTTGGCTTGCAGGCTGATATTTCTAGTGGTGTCTGTGGCTCTGTTTCTTCCAGTAACCTCACCTGGAAGTCTTACTAGCCAGAAGTACAGTGCTCTCAAGGGGTGTGAGTTGCCAGAGAGTAAGAGTGCTGGGAGCCATTGCAGTAAGACAATGGAAGGAAGAGAGAAAGTTAATTAAGGAGGGAGGAGGAAAGGGAGGTGGAAGGGAGGAAGGAAAGGAGAAAAAGAGGGAGGGAAGGAAGGAAGGAAGGGAAAGGAGGGGAGGAGGAAGGGGAAGGAAGGAAGGAGGAAAAGAAGGAATGAAAGAAGGGGTAACAGAGGGAAGGAAGGAAAAACGAATTAGGAAGGAAAGGAGGAAGAAAGGAAGGAAAGAAGGATATGAGGATATGAGCGAGGGAGGAAAGGAAGAAGGAACAAAGGGAAGGACAGACGGAGAAAGGGAAGGAGGGAGGAGGAAAAGAACAAAAGACAGAGGAAGGAAGGGCCTCAGTTTCTGAGACGAAGAACAGGCATCCTGGTTCACAGGCTCATGACCAATGGACACAGACAGTCATAGTGACTGAGCGAATTTACATGTTAAAGAGCAGCAGGTATGCATGAGGTCAACAGACAAGCCATTGTCCGTCTGTACTAGCTACATTCAATCAAACTATAAAATCATAAATGTCATCAACAATACCATAAAAACCATAAACTATTTGGTGAGGCCCACAGACAACAATTGAGACCATTGAGTGTCCTGTGTTAGCAGGAAGGGGCACAGGCAGAGGAAATGGGGCCAGTCCAGAAACAAGGCCTGCTTTTACAGCGTAGGCAGCAAAACAGCTCAATGCATAAAGAGCATCTTTGCCCAGAACGGTAAAGGAGTAGCAGATGCTGTGTATAAATAACATCACCCCAACCCCACCAACCCAAACCCCAAACCCAGCAAGCCCAAAGTGTACGTTCCTTACTTATACTTTCTATATCACGTTAGATTTGCTGTAGCTGTTAGACCTCAGTGTAGAAGCTATACCTAAAGCCGAAATGTGAAACTTCTAGGGGGAGAAAAGAGGAAAGTATTTGCGTAATCCGGGGAAAGGCAAATCTTGTAAGCAAAATATTTTATTTTATTTTTTTTAAAAGATTTATTTATTTATTTTATGTATATAAGTATACACTGTAGCTGTACAGATAGTTGGGAGCCTTCATCTGGTAGTTGGGAATTGACCTCTGCTTGCTCCATTCAACCCTGCACACTCAGATCGACCCCACCTACTCCAGTCAGTCCTGCTTGCTCTGGCCCAAAGATTTATTTATAATTATAAATAAGTACACTGTAGCTGTCTTCAGACTCACCAGCAGAGGGCGTCAGATCTCATTACAGGTGGTTGTGAGCCACCATGTGGTTGCTGGGATTTGAACTCAGGACCTTCAGTAGAGCAGTTGGTGCTCTTATCCACTGAGCCATCTCACCAGCCCTAAGCAAAATATTTTAAAGAATGATACTTTTTGTTTTTATAAAATGGAAACATTATAAATGTCACAGTTGAGAAAACAGATATTGGAGACTGGAGACTGGGAGAAAAATTACTCTCAATCCATATGTGCGACAGATGTCTCAAGTACAGATATATAAGTGTTCCTCCCTACTGCCCATATTGTAAAAAACGGTAACAGACACAAATAGGTATTTCTCAGGGAAAGATACACAAATGGCCAGTAGCCTGAGAAACAATGAGAAAGTTTGGCATCGTAGTTCATCAAAGAACTAAGGATGATAACTACAGGGAGACACATCAGGCACAGAGTAGACATGGCAACTCGTAAAAAGACAGACGTAAGGGGTGAGTAGGGGGTGGAGAAAGATGTGTGAAGTGGAAATTTTTGGATTCTTTGGAGACTCAGTTGTGTCATGTAATATTTCTGAATCTGTCTTATGAGAGGATGTTTTTGCTGAAGCAGACACATGAGAGGGGTCAACTGACCACCATACATATGTATATACATATGTATATGTGTGTATATATATATGTGTGTGTGTATATATATGTATATATATACAAAATAATTCATTTATACATATACAAAATAATTTATTAATTAAAGCATAAACTATCAAAATACCTGAGCTGTCTCATGCAGCTACTTCAAGTTGAAGGTATTTAAATGGTAGGTTGGGGGCTGGAGAAATACCTCAGTGCTTAAGAGCACTGTTTGCCAAATAGAAACAAAAAGAACTACGCAAAGAATCAACAAAACTAGGAGCTGGTTCTTTGAGAAAATCAACAAGATAGATAAACCCTTAGCCAGACTAACCAGAGGGCACAGAGACAGTATCCAAATTAATAAAGTCAGAAATGAAAAGGGAGACATAACAATGAAATATATCTTAAAATAATTATTCTGTCTGTTGTATATTAACAGTTGAAAATATTAAAATCATGTTCTACAAACAAAATAAAAAGAGCACTGGTTGCTTTTTCAGTGGACCTGTGTTCAATTCCCAGTAGCCACGTGTCGGCTCAAACTTGGCTGTGACTGCAGTCCCGGGGAAACCATCCCTTTTCTGGTCTCTATAGGCATTGCACGCTTATAGCACACTGACATTCAGGCAAACACTAATACAAATAAAGCAAAAAAAAAGCTTAAAAAATAAAAAGGTGTCTAAGTAATTGATGTGGGATCACACGCATAGTCGCATCAGTGTAAACGCCACAGCCCCTTTGGAAATCCACCGATGGCTTCTCATCAGGTTAAGCAGACATGCGTTCACCCTATGAATCTGCAATTCTATTCCTGAATAGTCACCTTATGAAATAGAATCACCATTCCTCAAAGAGATCTTTGGGAATATGCGTAGTGGGGCTGATGGGATAGTTCAGTGGGCAGAGGAGCTTTCTATGCAAACATGGCAACCCATGTTAGCTCCCCTGAACCCGTGTCAAGAGGGGTGGATAGATCTGACAAAGTTGCAATTTAACCTAGCACTAGTGATGTAGCACTAGTGGCTAGCCTAGACTTGGCCTGGAACTCACAGACACCCACCTGCTTCTGTTTCCTGAGTGCTGAAATTAGGGGAATGAACTACTACACCAGGGTAAATAGTTAATTTTTAAAAGAAATTATTCATATATTTGCCTTTTTATGAAGACTATCATGAAAAATATTTATTTATTTATGATAGCCCAAGACTCAACAACACTAATGATCATCAATAGAAAAATGTGAATTAATCATGCAATGAAAGCTTGGAAATTTTATATTAAGGAAAGAATATATAAAAGTGCACATTCAGTGGGAATCCTTTTATTGAGAAGAGATGATGTTAAACTAGTTGGGACAAAATAAACTGTAATGTTGGCCTCTGGAAGGAGGTGGTGGAGACGGAACTTCTGGGTTAATGAAAATGCTATATGCCACAAGAACGTTTTTCAAATGCATTGACCTTTATTCAGATCTGTATTTCTCTTGCAGCAGACTAGTCACTTTGGTACCACTGTGGCCAAAATACCAGACAGGCACAACTAAGACAGGGAGATTTTATTCCTGGATCATGGTTCCAAAGAGTTCAATCTATGATCAGGTGGCTTCATGTGCCTGTGCAGAATATCACAGTAGCTGGAGTATGGTGTGGACGAAGCTGTACACACAACATCAGAGAGGGGGACAGGAAGTGGTCATGGATGATAATGCATTATGTATCATATTGTATTAAGGACTGGCCCTAGTGACCTCCTCCTCCTAGCTAGGCTCTGCCTGCTAAAGTTACCAGAACCTCCTCATACAGCACTGGGGACCAAGTTTACAACATGAGCCTGTGGGAGACATTTCAGATTCAAACCCACAACACCAGAAGTACAGTGTAGCTCAACTAAAAGAAAGCAGGTGTCCACTCACATATCTAGTGTCCCGGGATCCCATTGATTGGCTTCCCGTAGCTGTGGGCACAGGCTCGAGACAAAGTTACTTGTCTGCAGTTGTCTCCAGATGGTGCTGGTGAGGATTCTGGGAGCTTAGGACAATGTTCTTGACTGGAGTTGGGGGACTGGAGGGTTGCATTCTCCAGTGTTCCCCAGTATCCTCACTTGATGTGTTTTTGACCCCCACAACATTTCAGGCTTTTTGGAGCCCCCCAGAAGACTTTGTCATCTCCCCTATCTCTTCCAACCTCTTTATCTCATTCTCTACTGTCTGACTCTAGCTTCCACAGGCAGAGGATGGATCTAAGACAGAAGGCTCCTGCCCCCAACTATATCCTATAGAAATGACATCCTGCCCGAGAACTCATTTTCCAGACCTTTTGTGAATCTTTCAAATGCAGATCAACCCTTACTATATTTACAGTGACACCAACTTTATAATTTCCATTTACTATAAGTGTTTAGAATTTTCACTACATTGAGAACAGACAAGGCTAGGGAACTCTTCTTTTTATAAGCTATTGATTTCTTTGAGTAACACTTTTAGCTTCATTTTAAATATTCCCATGTAGTGATATCTAGAGAGATATTGATATATTCATAATTGTTTTTTAAAATTTAGAATTACATTTTCAGGTCTAAATTGGGGAAAAGTATTTGTCAGAGTGTCAAAGGAGAATTTTATGAGGCTTGCTTTTAAATGTATATAATATATACATATATACACACATATATATGTGTGTGTTATATAGCATATATACAATATAATAATACAATACATTGCAAACATATTTACATTGTCTCAGTTTTGGCTAAGAGGACCATTTGTGACTATGAATTGTTAATACCTTCAGTGGGATGTTTCAAAGGTACTTTGCTAACACTTTTGTTGTAAACAAAATTGAGAAGGAGCTGAATTCTGCCACCACTGCTGACCACACTGCTTTTGGATTTACAGCGGCTTGGAGATGAACTACTGCAGGAACCCGGATGGTGACAAGGGCCCTTGGTGCTACACCACTGACCCGAGTGTCAGATGGGAATACTGCAACCTGAAGCGGTGCTCAGAGACAGGAGGGAGTGCTGCGGAATCGCCCACAGTCCCCCAAGTACCAAGTGTGCCGGGCACTTCTGAGACAGGTAGGGAGCAAGTGGCCAGACATTTGTGGGCTGCCGTGGACACTGGACACAGAGGAGGAAGTGCTACTGAGGTAGAAGCTCCCACACTGCATGGGGCACCCATGTGGGCTGAGAATCTGCTGCATAGAGTGAAGCCTCAATTCTATCTTGGGGCAGGCAGGGAGATGTTGACAGAAGGTGGCTGAACAGTTTCCCAAGGCTCCCTGTAAACCTTCCACGTGTTGTAACTATTCATGCTCTTGTAAAGTTGGGCTTTCCTAGTCTGAGTTCCCCTTCAAAAACATCCTATCAAAGTTGGGATTATTTCCAAGCCTGTAAAACATCTCTGGCAACTTCTAGAACCAGGTAGCAATTCTTGCGCATTGCCAGCACCTCAGCATTGGAGGGCTGAGTCCCTGGGTCTGCCACTAGAGAGCAACCCAACACTAACAGAACAGAATGGTGGTTCTCAACCTGTGGGTGGAAACACCACTGGGGGGGCGTGTCAAATGACCCTTTCAACAGGGGTCATACATCAGTCATCCTGCATATAGATATTTACATTACGACTCATAGCAGTAGCAAAATTACAGTTATGAAGTAGCAATGAAAATAACCATGGTTGGGAGTCACCACAACATAGAACTATATTAAAGGATCGCAGCATTAGGAAGGTTGAGAACCATTGTATTAGAGTAAGCCAACATTGATGCATTTATACTGTATCATGCTTTGACAACCCAGGGGCACATAACCTTCTTCTTTCCTTCCTATAGACTGCATGTATGGGAATGGTAAAGACTATCGGGGCAAAATAGCCGTTACTGCAGCTGGCACCCCCTGCCAGGGATGGGCTGCCCAGGAGCCCCACAGCCACAGCATCTTCACCCCACAGACAAACCCACGGGCAGGTCTGGAAAACAACGTAAGGCCCTCTGGTTCTGTTATATGTTTCCCTGACCAACCCTTGAACTGATTGAGTCTGGGGTTATACCAACCTGCCTGGACTGATCTCTGGTGTTGAGGGGAAAGGAGAAGAGGGGAAAACTGAAGTAGATTGGGGTCAGGAGGGGGCAAAACCGAGGCCACAACTGGGTGCCCTACAGTTGACTACTCCGACACTGTCTGGGAACACATTTCTGGCCTCAACTATTGTGAAGAGATGTGATAGACATTGCATGCAGAGGAGTGTGGAGAGAGGAAGAGAGTCCTGCCCTCCCTGGGCACTCTCCAATACTCCCAGGAATCTCTTGGAATCTTTTTTTTTTTTTTTTTTAGATTGGAAGCTTTGATATGTTGATGTGGTTGTTTGTAGTATTGGCTTTGGTGCAGTGCAACAATCATGCCCTCTTCTGCCTGCCGAGGGCTCACATTCTAATGCTTTGCCCACGGTTGGTTCTGCTGAACACCTTTCACCCTGCACCCTGGGCTCCTCTAGAAGCTCTCGGTCACTTCATTAGAACAAAAGATGCTCTTGTCGCTCAGGGTGCCACAGGCTTTAGGAGCTGTGTTTGATGCTCCTCAGGAAACAGCACAGTCATAAGAGTCAGGGACTTTGGACCCGAGACCACATTTGTACTTATGATATCACAGCATCAGAGAACACACTGCTGCCCTTCTGTCTTGACCCATGGAGGGTGCAAACATTTTAACAGCAAGGTTTCTTGGGGGCACCAGATTACTGAAGCCAACCAACGACAAGACAGCCAGCAATGGCCACTGTCCCTGATGACTGGCTCTCCCACATCTGGCCCCGGGAGTGGCTTTCTAGTTGGAACTTGCTTTGAGCAGAGACAGGACCATGGGCATTCTGCAACTGAGGCTTTATAAGCACCTTAAACCAACTTGCCATAAAAACGAGGACAGAAAGCAAAGGGACACTCTCTTCCATCCTGTATGAAGGCCTACCTCTCTACATCTGGTCCCCTCTCCATCCCATGGGAGCCTCCTCTTAAATGCCTGTCTCTTTTTAGTACTGCCGAAACCCAGATGGGGATGTGAATGGTCCTTGGTGCTATACAACGAACCCCAGAAAACTTTATGACTATTGTGACGTCCCCCTGTGTGGTAAGTTTCTCCCTCTTTCCCATTCCTCCTTCTATTTTCCTTCTTTCATTTTTTCTTTTTTTCTTTTTTGGTAAGGAAACTACTTTCCAATAAACAGAGTGTCGGTCTTCCTCATGAGGACTTACACAAAACAACCAACCACCACAGACAGGCTTTGAGCTGAGGTCCTCTGAGGAGAAAACGGCTGCCTCTCACCCTGAGCCCTCTTTCATATGGGCATCTTGAGCCTAGCCTGTTAATTGTCCTTGCCCCATATCAACTAAACTTAACACCAAATCCTCAAAGTGTAGATGGGAACTAATCCACTCTGGGAGGCTTCCCGTGTCTGTTCCGCAGCTGGCTTGAGATGCTTGTAAAACAAATTCACTGGGATAGGAGCTGCTGGGATAGGAGCCGCTGGGATAGGATATATTAGCTACTTTGTTGCTGCTGCAATAAAACATCGAGGCCAAAAGCAGCTTAAGGAAGCACGGCTTACTGTTCCAAGGAGCTAGGTATCCAACCACACAGGCAAAGACTGAAGTATAACGGTAAGAACAGCTGACTGAGGGATCCCATCAAGAGAGCTGCACCCAAGGAAGTAGAGAGGGAACTGGAACTGGGCTGAGGTTAAAAACTCTCAAACCCTTGCCCTAATGATGTACTTCCTTCAGCAAGACTCCACATCTCAAAAGGTTCCATGGCCTACCCAAACAGCTCTAATACCTAGGGACCAAGTGTTCACATCCATGAGGCCTTGAGGAACACTTCTCATTTAAAGCACCACAGAGATTTTCCTTTTTTTGGTAACAGAGAAGGGAGAGCGTGTGGGTGTGCGCACGTGCATATGCACTCTCTCTCTCTCTCTCTCTCTCTCTCTCTCTCTCTCTCTCACACACACACACACTGAAATCCTGTGAACTACGATCCTAAAATTTTATAAAAATCAATACAGATATTTCTGTTAGCCATCTCTCTCCCTCTCCACCCCAGATTTCTTTCTTTTTTTTAAAATTTTTTTTTTTTTTTTGAGACTGGGTTTCTTTTTTTTTTTTCTTTTTTTGATTTATTTATTACTATAAAAAGCACACTGTAACTGTCTTCAGATGCACCAGAAGAGGGCGTCAGATCTCATTATGGGTGGTTGTGAGCCACCATGTGGTTGCTGGGATTTGAACTCAGGACCTTTGGAAGAGCAGTCGGCGCTCTTACCCACTGAGCCATCTCACCAGCCCCCCAGATTTTTTATTCACTAGCCACCTAACTTAGAGATAGCATGTCAGGGTCCTTCATGGGGGATTTGAGACGTTTTTGGGGGAGGAAGGGGCTTGGATCTAGGAGAGGAAGGTTGACAGTGGTTTTTGATATTAGGATGGCAAGTCAACAGCTGTGTCTGCCGAGTGAGGCTGCTTCTGCTTTGTGCTCACTGGCTTTGCGGTCAGAACTTGTCCTTGTGAACTTTCTCACAGTGAGCTAGTCTGGGGGAGAGGACGCTGGGGACTGGAGGGAGGGCTTAGCTTGCTTAGCCTCTTAGGGGCTGTGTCCCCAGTATTTTGGGGGTAGTGGTTAGGGAATGGTTTGATTTTCTTAGTGCGAGTCAAGCCTTGGTATCCAATGGTCATATCCCATGATGCCAAGCCTCAGCTGTTCTCCATTGACTCCTCCATGCTTTCAAAAGCAGTACCACATGGAGATACTTAAACACCAATTTGCCAACTTCTGCTGCCAGCCTCATGTGCATCTTTGCCCCACTCCCGCCCCAAATGGACTATAGCTCCTGTGTGCTGACCCTAAAGAAATGAGTCTCCAGAAGATTCCACCTAGGCGATGCTGGTCTCTTTTTTATTGCAGCTAATTTTTCAGCCCTGGCTGACTAGCATCGATTATCGCAGCAAAGCAAAGGTTTTACTTCACAGATTCCTAACTCGAAACATCACCTAAATAGAGCCGGCAGTGTCTTTGAGAGACTCTCAAACTCCCCTCTGAAATGTCACAAGCCAGGCCTTCATTTTTCTCAACATTCTTGTCTTCAAAGCTCCCCAAGAATAGCTCCTAATGCCCTTGAGCACCCAATGGCTTTTCCACAACCCTCTCCAGAACAATACAGGTAGGCCTGCCACAGGGATAGCCTACGCACTGGTACCAACAGACAGACGTTCTAGTTAGTGTCTCTGTGGCTGTGGTAAAACGCCATGACCCAGAGCAACCAGGAGAAGAAAAAAAGGGTTGTTTGACTTACCTTTCATATCACAGTCCATCAGTGAGGGAAGCCAGGCAGAGGAGCTCAAGGGTGGAACCTGGAGGTAGGCAGAGACCAGGAATACTGTTACCAGCTCACTCCTGACAACTGGCTCAGCCTGCTTCTTATATCACTGAAGACCGCCAGCCCAGGAAATGGCACCGCCTAGAGTGGGCTGAGCTGTGCTACATCAATCACTAATCAAGAAAATGCTCCCACAGACTTGACCAAAGGCTTATCTGATGGAGGCAATTCCTCAGCTGAGGTTCCCTCTTTCCAGGTGAATGTACTTTCTGTCAAGATGACCAACACTAACCAGCCTATGCACGCGCATGGAGCGATAGGCACTGAGCTGAGCTTTAGAGAGGGCTATTCCACCACAACACACAGCTCTCTTTGAAACCCCCTCCTTTCAGGGTTCCAGCTACTTCAGAGTGTGGACTCTAGTTGACTAAGATGGAAGGAGAGCTTACAGTTACCTTTCTGTAGTCATTGGGGCTAAGGCCACATGGAAGCATTTTTTTTTTAATATCCCCTGAATTTCTGTTAGTGGGAATTACCAAAGATGGGATGCAGACCCTGTTCTCCAGTACAGTGGCAGGCTAGCTGATGAGAGGGAATGCATACAGGAGGTCAATGGAGAGGATGCAGATGGGGCAAGTGGATTGATTGTTGGTGGTTGATTATAGTGTTTGGGGTGGTATGCAGGGCAGGGCAGGGAGGGTCAGGTCTGTGCTAAAACCAGCAAAGAGAAGGTATAACCAGGCAGAGGATAGTTATACTTGTTGTCTTACATAGACAGACACAGACAGACACACAACCTTCACAGACTCACAAGAAAGAAAAATATACTATATTGCCTTCCAAGGGGATAAGAACTATGGCCTTCAGGAGACCTTCCACAGTTTAGAAATTTTGACATTGCAACATAGTGATGTCATCTACAGATGTGTTGGGCCACATTCATAGCTGTCTTGAGATTCTTGGGGGCTGCAGGCTGGCCATGGCCACACAGATGGTGTTGACAAGTTAGGCCTGGCGTTCTAAGTACATTATATCGAGGCTGAGCAACCGTTACAAATAACCACATTTGCCCATCAAAGTCTGCCAAGAAAGGCTCTGATTTTAATTTGATGCTACACCAATTTAATTAAATGATTAGAGTTTATAGCCCCGTCCGAGGATAGGGTTCTGGGCTGTCCGCCGCTACTTTTGAAATCCAGAGGAGTGGTTCCAAAGGTTGCCTGTGACCCTGGGATACGGCAGATTCAGCTCCTGGCTGTCGGCCCTGAAATTTTCAGAACCGTATGACAGAGCCAGGACAGCTGCTGCAGGGTGACCTTCTCCCTTGTCTTCACAGCACCGCCATCCTTTGAGTGTGGGAAACCTCAGGTGGAACCCAAGAAATGTCCTGGGAGGGTGGTGGGTGGCTGTGTGGCCAACCCTCACTCCTGGCCCTGGCAAATCAGCCTTAGAACAAGGTAAGGATTTGCAGAAACACTTCCCACCTGTCTGTGTGAGCTTCACAGAGCCTTTATACTAAGCCTATGCGGTTGAGCTTCATTCACTACCTGCCTTCCTGTTCTCCTGACATAAAATGTCTGCTGTGGGAAATATTAAAAAAGATCACCCCTCAATCCAGCCCCACTGGACCACATTCTTGCTCTAGGACCGAGGTACTGGCTGACAACAACACTATGTCCAGGCGGGGTCCTGATACTCTCTCCCAGTAGCAAGATCATCTCGCTTACATGCAACGCCCCACACCCCACAATCAGTCATCTAGGGCTTAGTTACCCAGTAGAAACATGACACTTATGACTTAATTATCCAATCAGGCTTATGTATCAATAAGATCACAACTTACAAGATGCCAATACAATAATTTCAGAGCCAAATGGTAAAGATAATGTTTTAACCCAATTATTCCAATCTTGTAAAAATCTTATCTACTCGTGGCTGTTTAAAACCACACAGGGTCTGGATCGTCTTCCTATTCGCCTGTCTCCATGTTGATTCTCCTGTTTCCCTTCTGATCTCCTCACTCCTCACTCCTAAACTTCTAGTTCCGCCTCCCTATTCCTGTCCAATTTACAGACCTGTCACTGCCCTAATGTGATTGGACAGAGAAAATGCTGCAACATGTCTACCTAGGTTCTCTACTTTGAAAATGATCAAAAACGGTATTTAAGGAAAAACAAAACAAATCCGGGATGCTGTCATTAAATTCTGTAAATATAATGAACTGTGTGAAGTGATGACATTTTCACAAATGAGATGCTGTTCAGCTTGGGGCTCATAGAGGAGCTGGCCTGTCAGAGATGCAGGTGTGACCCCTTGAATTTAACACAGAGGCTGATCATGCATTCTCAAACACACGAACAAACCAGCTTGTGACTGCCCTAGTTTAAGAGATGCATCTGGGCCTGTGGAAGCAGGGCCACAAGTGTCAGATCCTTAATTCCCTTTTCCTGGGCATGGCTTATAAAGAACACCTGTGGAACAGGCTCATTACAGGCTTGTCAGCTTGCCTGGCTCATTTCCATAGCACTGTGCATGCTCCATTGCTGTCACCGTGTCCTCTGTGAGCTTGCAGAAAGCCACTCACAGTTGTGGACATGGATGGCTGAACTGTCTCTGTTACTGAGTTATTTTTTAAGATGTATCTTTATTTTATTTATGAGTTCTTGTCTGCATGTACAAATGTGCACCATGTGTGTGCCTGGTCCCCTTGGAGACCAGATCCCTTGGAACTGGATTTACATGGTTGTGAGCCATTATGTGTGTGCTGGGAACCAAACTTGGATCCTCTGGAAGAGCAGTCAGTGTTTTTTTTTGTTGTTGTTGTTGTTGTTTATTTTTTTTAAAGATTTATTTATTTATTTCGTGTATGTGAGTACACTGTTGCTGTCTTCAGACACACCAGAAGAGGGCATCCGGTCCCATTATAGATGGTTGTGAGGCACCATGTGGTTGCTGGGACTTGAACTCAGGACCTCTGCAAGACCAATCAGTGCTCTTAACCGCTGAGCCATCTCTCCAGCCACAGAATTGTTTTTTCTTGACTTAACTCTTAATAACTCCTTGCTGTATGATCTTTACCTGCCAAATACAATTTGTTTCCTTCTGAAACTGAACAGTGGTTTATTTTCTGTCTCCCCCCCCCTTTTTTTTTCCTGACCTGATCCTGCACACTAAGTTATTTGCATTTGTATTCTGGCCATTACACCCTGGTTGGGAGCTGGTGACTTCATTAGCCCACATTACTGCTGTTGGGCTCACATTTGGCCAAGGATGATTCATGAAGACTGTCTGCAAAGCCCTAGCCAATAAGGAGTAAAGGCAGCCTCAAGGGATCCACGGCTAACAGGACAAAATACAGATACAGGACTTCATGCTGGAGTCACTGCCTCTGTTCCATGGGACAGGTGGCATCCAAGGCTCTCCCAGATATCTTAAGGATGGTGTGGATGGATGGTACTGTGTCTCTACTACCCTGCAGATGGGCTGGCAACCCTTTCCGCTGGGGACAGACACAGTAGGGAGAAGAGTGAATGAACACATCTTTCTGATTTTCCGTGAAACCGAATGGGACAAAACATCTGGCCTTAATGAAAGTTTTTGTTTTCCGTCCCCCAGATTTACTGGACAGCACTTCTGCGGTGGCACTTTAATATCCCCAGAGTGGGTGCTGACGGCTGCCCACTGCTTGGAGAAGTACGTTCCATGGGTAACTGGCATGAGGTCTCCTTCTAAAGACCGACCTCCCTCCTCCTCCCTTTCCTTTTCCTTGCCTCCCCTCCCCCTCCTTCCCCTTACCCTCCTCCACCTCCTTCTCCCCTCCCTCTTCCTTCCCCCTTCTTCTCCTCTCCTTCTTCCCTCCCCCCTCGCCCCTCTCTTCCTCTCCATCCTCCTCCCCTTCCATTCTCTTTGTCTGCCTTCCATGGTAGTGACATCAGGGACCCAAAAGAGTCACTGGAACAACTGGGCAAGAGGGAACCAGTTCTAGAGAAAATCTGAGGATACAGAGTAGAGTCTGGGCCTGGGGAAACAGAGCTGCTCAATGGCAGGCATTGGTCCTCTCAAGGTCAAGGACATTGCAGGGTCAAATCTAGGATTTTTGTCTCTTGCTGCAAATTCTGATGGCTACATGTGTTGGGAGTCCTTGTGATGTGCATGGCACAGGAAGGCACAGGGAAGGGTCTGGACTATGTTTCATTCCTGATGTCACCATCTTTTCTAGATCTTCGAGACCTGAATTCTACAAGGTTATCCTGGGTGCACACGAAGAACGTATCCGTAGGTCGGATGTTCAGGAAATACCAGTAGCCAAACTGATCTTGGAGCCCAACAAAGCTGACATTGCCCTGCTGAAGCTAAGCCGGTATGGGTGCCCCTGGGTTTGTATTCCAAGCTGAGTAAAGACAGCAGCTTCTTGGCAGGGTTTTATGAGCCACCACCATGGGGCAGAGTTTTCTAGTATGCAAAAGCATGGGAATTTTAAAAATGGAGGTAAATGTCATAAAACAAAAACAAAAACAAAAACAAAAAACCCCCAGGATTCAGCCCAGTTCTGCATACCCCAGACACATTCCTCAAAAAGGTGTTCAGATTCAGTTTCCTCATATAGAGAAAGAATTAAAATGTAAGGTGCAGAATCACCTCCATGTCTCCCTTACCTAATGCTCACCAGCTAATAATATGCATTCACTCCATGCTGACAAAGCTATTCCATCAGTTACTCCATGTTGACAAAGCTACTCCATCAGTTGCTCCATGTTGACAAAGCTACTCCATCAGTTACTCCATGCTGACAAAGCTATTCCATCAGTTACTGTAGGCTGACAAACTCCTCCATCACTTACTCCAATGCTGACAAAGCTACTCCATCAGTTTCTCCAGGCTAACAAAGCTCCTCTTAATATAATGAAAGAATCAAATGAGATTATTTGATTATGTCAAAGCACTTTTTAAAAACTATAAACATGTGCCCAGCATGGTGGCACATGCCTTTGATCCCAGCTCTTGGGAGACAGAAGCAGGTGGATCTGAGTTTGAGAATAGCCTGGTCTACATAGTGAGTTCCAGGAAAGCCAGGGCTATATATAGAGAGATCTTAGCTCAAAAAAGCCAAAGCCCCAAACAAAAACAACAATAAGAGTAAAAACCCACAAGAATAGGGGGCTAGAGAGATAGATCAGGAGTTAAGAGAGCTTGCTGCTTTTTCAGATGACTGGAGTTTGGTTCCCAGAATCTATATCAAGTGGTTCATGACTACCTGTAATTTCAGCTCAAAGTGGTCTAACATCCTATTCAGGCCTCTGTTGGCACACACATACATTTAAAAAGAAAAAAAGAAAAGCAAAAACCAACCAACCAAACAAACCCAGGCAGGAAAGAGCAAAATGAAATAATTCACAAACACAAGTTGTCTCACTGTTCTTTTCTCTGTCCTTATTTTTCCTGCTAAAATTTTTTTTTTTTTTTTTAAAGTCAGACACTGGGTAATTAGGCTTGTTCCATGGAGTTAGGAATGCTTGGAAACAGGTCTATCCCCATGGATTCAGCTCACAAACGGTCAGCTATTTTGAGAAATACACGTTTGGGACAGACAACAGGCACGCAGAGCACATTAGCTGTGCCTGATGGCTTCCAGATGACTGGGAGATGCTGCTGGCAGTGATGAGGGTTGTTCCAGCCAGTGCAGGCTGCTGGAGGGAGGTCTGGTCTTAAACACTGGGCCAGGGGGCTGGGCTGTAAACAGAGAGGTGATGTCTTGGGGCATTTTGATGCGTTAGAAGGAAGGAAGGAAGGGAGTTACAATCAGCTGATTTCCCTTCATGTTCCCAGAACCTTCCTTGCATCCCAGCCCACGTGGTTCCCTTAGATTCATTAGGGTGATCTAGGGTTTGAACAAGTCATTCAGCAAATAGGAGGACCCTGTTCTCTGACAGCCTAACATATTTTGGCTTTTACCATATCATCTTCAAACCCCACAAACTGAGGACCAAAGGTCTTGGGGTCCCATAAAGGAGCCTAGGCATGACATCCCTGTGAGAAGCTGGGTCTGTTTTGGTCATTCAGGGAAAACATGCAAAGCTGGAGACAATGTGGAATCTCGATGAAAACAGGGCATTTCTCGTTTCCAGTCTCTTGAATGCACTAAGGCTTTGGGTCTGAAAACAAATCAAAGATAGAGTGCATGTGAATCCATGGAACTCTACACAGGTGAGGGTTCTTGGAAAACACTCTGTGAAGAGCTCACTTCCAAATCACTCTCTCTTGGTGTACACGGTTTGCCCAGATTCTTGTAATCAGCTTAGTGTTTATCAGATAAGAAGATCTGGGACCCAGAATGGTGGACTAAGAAGTCCTGAACAAACACCTTTTGGTCTTACTATAGCTGGATGGCATCTGGATAGTCCACCCACAGAATGGCACCCTCTCACATCGAATAGTAAATTCTGAGCCATAGGACAGGGCTCAGTTGATAAAGCACTTGCCACACAAGCATGGAGACCCAAGTTCAAATCCCCAGCCTTATGTCAAAAGTTTGGCATGAAGATATACACCTGTAACCTCAGCACTGGGACCCAGGGGCAGGGCGGAGTGGGGCAGAGACAGGAAGACTCCTAGAGCTTACTGGCCAGCTGGTCTCCCTGACTCAGTGGACTCAGGTTCTGTGACAGACCCTGTCTCCAAAGTTGAGGAGATGAACAATTGAGGAAGACACCTGACATTGATCTCTGGCCTCTATATGCATATGCACATGTGTGTATTTGGTTCCTGCATGGACACATGTGTACCAACATACATCCCCTCCCATACCATTAATTCTTTAGCTCATAGGACACTGTAGAGCCCTGTGAGGATGAAGGGTTTTCTATACTGTTCTATGATAATGAAGTAAAGAGATCCCAGCCCAGGGAATGCTGGGACATTGAGGAGGGTACACTTGGCAGTGGGTGATCTGCAGGGTGAAGGGTGGGGGGTTCTCCTGCAGAGTAGTTGATGTAACATTTGATGCATCCCTTTCAGCCCAGCCACCATCACGGATAAAGTCATTCCAGCTTGTCTGCCATCTCCAAATTATGTGGTTGCTGACCGCACAATATGCTACATCACCGGCTGGGGAGACACTCAAGGTGAGACAAATTGGCTTTGACTACAGACTATATGGCAAAAGGAACCATTTAGAGTGAGTTGTAGCAAGGCCTGCATGTGAATGTGGTCCAGCTCCTTTCTAGATTTGTCTGGGTACTTGCTACATCTCTATAATTGGTCACTAAGACTTGAGGAGGATGCCAGGGACTGTCTCTTAGACTCTTCTGGCCTACTGTTGCAATATGAATGTCTTTTCCCCAGGGGAGAGGGCTTCGGCACAACCCACAGATTATCTGGACTTATCATGCAACTTTACCATTTTAAGCTCTCAAAAATGGTGTAACAGAATCACGACAAAAAGCGTAGCTAAACCAGTCTTTCCAAACACTCATATAGTTCATATGTGTGAGAGGCTGTTAGTGCCAGACAAGCTGACAATGGGAAGGGGAGAGAAAGGCCCCAGGTGATGATGATGATACAGCTGATGAGGAAGGGGTAGGAATAGAGCTCCGTGCAGGCTTCATTATCACAATCTGTATTTACTCTGGGGACTTCTCCTTCTACATATGGCTGATAGTAATGATATCCAGCAAGTTGGACCCCTCAGCTGTGAGTACAGTGATACTACCTTGCAAGCATGGTCTCCCTCTCAGGAGTGTTAAGTACTGTGCTGGCTCTGTCTTCTTTGGAAGGAAGTCTTTCTTTCAAAGAACAATTTTGTGGAACACACACACACACACACACACACACACACAGAGAGAGAGAGAGAGAGAGAGAGAGAGAGAGAGAGAGAGAGAGAGAGAGAGAGAGAGTCTAATTCATTTCAACACACAGAATGGCTAGTCTAGATCATTCCAATCTTGGCTTCTCCCATTTCTCTGATTTCCTGTCTCCTTTTCCCACACTTCTGATTCTGCAGCATTGAGGTCCTGGAATGGGAACTTTGGAACCCTGGAAACTGATGTTTTCCCCATGGAAGTGCTAGGTTGTTCTTAAGTGTTTTGCACTTAAAGAAAAAAAGATCAGTGTGCTACAAACTCATGGGAGTTAGACATTGTTCCTTTGTTCAGACAAGGAGCCTGATGCTCAGAGACATGGGGTGGTACAGCAGGAAAAGCATGCCTGCAGCTGGCTGCAGAGACCTGGGGAGGAGCCCAGCTTCCCACTCGCCAGCTGTGGACAGTTAGGGAGGTCCCGCTAGTGGTCTCCTAGGCTGGAGGCCTGCTGTAGGGCTGTGGTGGGAGAAGCAGTGATAGAATGACACGTTACACGGGTCCGGTACATGGTAGATGCCATTCTCCAAGACAGAGCCCAGGTGTATCCAACGTGACTCTTCCCTGCAGGTGACAGAAAAATCCCACTCCAATTGAAGAAGGCAGAAGGAGAGAAATTTCTAGTGATCTAGAATGTCAGTCCTCTTTAGTGCTAGCCTGGGGCCTCAGGCTCCATCCAGCCACCATCTGGGAGTCATTCAGGTCACAGGAGGATTGCCTTCCTCGGAGCTGCAGATGGTGTGTTACTTTTGGCTCTCTTGATGGGAATAAAGGGTGTCACTTTTCCCACAGTGGTAACAATAACCTGCCTAGCTTGGAAAGTTCAGACTCTGGTCATGAGCCACTTCTGAACCAGTTATGCCTGGCTCAGACCTATGCTACATGGTCTGTTCTGGAGTGGGGGGGGGGGGGCAAGGCCCACACACTCATAAAGGACAAGAGCTGAACCTTTTGTAGTTCTTGGAACGTAGAGGGAAGGCTTCTAAGGACCACCTCTCGACACCACCCTCCCCCCAATATCAACTTTGTGATTGGTCTTTATTGTCAACTGGACTAGACTCACCTAGGAGACATAGCTCTGGACATATCAGGGGCATTTACGGGTGGGGGCGCGGGGAGGGGTGAGGGTTTAAGGCAGACAACCCAATGAACACCAGACCCCCCTTCCTCTGTTTCCTGATCCACAAAGATGTGGGTTAACATTCCTCTGCTACAGTTGCAAACTGCAGCTGTTGCTGGGCCCTGCCGGACTATACTAAAAACCACAAACCAAAAGAAACCCAGCTTGCTGGTTTGGAAGCTCATCTTTCTCCAGAGTTTTATAGCATGCCTTTGCTTTGCCAGCACAGAGCAGCCTAGAAATAACGGACAGTCCTTTCCCCAGACACTGTGGCTAGACTTGTCTCCATCACCAACATTATCAACATCTCCATCATCGCAGTCACCCTTATCACCATCATTAGCATTTCCACCTCACCGTTGCTAGATGTCAATAATGGTATCTAGTCAATCAGTGTTCTTAGCTTCCTAGATAAATCTCTCTCTTCACTTCATGC
>NW_022196911.1:8785417-8811683 GCF_008632895.1 Mastomys coucha | reverse complement strand
TTGCTGTTTTGTCCTATTGACAGTGTCTTTTGCCTTACAGAAGCTTTGCAACTTTATGAGGTCCCATCAGGTTTTCAAATTCCAATTGCGAGCTGGTGTTGAAGCTGAGGATTCTGCCAGCTTGGCTTTTTGCTGTCCTGGATTTTCAGGCAGCCTGGCTACTACTACTACACTTAGCCTGGCGAAGCCCTCACAGCAGAGCTTTTGTCCCTAGCCCACTTAACAAGTAGCCCTCAGGCATCCAGCGATACTTTCTGTCCTTTGGCCACCAGATGGCAGCAAATCTCCATAGACCACATAAATGTCCTGTGAACCCAGATTTGGTTTCCTCAGGGCTCAGAACAATTCCAGCCAAATATTTTGAGAGACAAGCTGCCCCCACTCCCGGACTTAGTTCAAACAATACCAGTCATCCCTTCTGGTCCCATGACCTTAGACATGTCTCTTCTAGCTCCTGTAATCACCAGACAGATTACACACTTTCTGAACCTAAGTCTAGCCACAGCGTCTAGGGAAGGCACTGTCCGTTATTTCTTGGCTGCTTTGTGCTAGCAAAGCAAATGCATGTTACAAAACTCTAGAGAAAGCTGGGCTTGCAAACTGGAAAGCTGGGTTCTCGGCAAGATCACTAAGTCCTGGGTGGATCCATCTGGACAACAGCTTTTCCTCTGGCATATCTGCAAGTGTTCTACTTCAGTCTGGCACACAAAAGCAGCAGGGTTTTCATTTTGTTTTGTTTTGTTTTTGTTTTTTAATATATAAAGAAGAAATATAACTCATAAATTAGGTTAGGGAATGAATGTTCCCTTTCCCTCATTGCCAAAGAAATATAGATTAGGAAATGAATCAGAACAATTCACACCTATTACTTTTTTTTTTTGGCTTTTTCAAGACAGGGTTTCTCTGTATAGTCCTGGCTGTCCTGGAACTCACTCTGTAGACCAGGCTGGCCTTGAACTCAGAAATCTGCCTGTCTCTGCCTCCCAAGTGCTGGGATTAAAAGTGTGTACCACCACCTGGCATCACACCTATTACATTAGCTAATTTTTTAAAAAAATATTAATATTTTAATAATAGTGCGATGTGGATACTCGTGAGGGTATTATAGACTCATGTTTTCTGGTGTGTCTTATAGTCACATCTGCCTTGAAAATATTCTGAGTATAAACACATGTATGTTATTTCTGAGAGCTTAGACTTAAGAAAATATCATGGGATGAAAATAAATGGCAGAGAGAGAGGTGTGGAGCCTTTGTGAGCAGCGAGGGGCCAAGGGGCATGGTAAAGTACGGGGGCACTGAATGCACAGCTCCAAGTTCAAGGTAAATGCCATGTCCACACCAAGCCTTGGTTTCCTTAACTGCCTATCAGGGACCAGAGAAGTCGCTACTTTCTGGAACTGGTGCAAGAACTAGATGAATTCATTAGATGAATTAAATGAAATTATACTATGTCACCAACTTGTTCCTTGAGCAGTTAGTGATTAGTCAAAGATAGTTATTTTTTTATGGCTCTGGGGAAGCCATTAATATCCACAACATAGAAGGGACTGTCAGAAATGCCTGCAGTTCATTTACAATGTGGAGCAACCATCGTTGTCTTTCCAAACCATTTCCCTCCTGGCAAGAGAAAACCCCACGATCACTAAGCAATCACTCTCTATCAAGCTATCAGCATTATTAAAACGTCCCAGAGTCTGGGGAGATGGCCCAGTTGGTAAAATTTTCGCCTTATAAGCATGAAGACTTGGTTTGGATCCCTAGAACCATAAATACGGACCTGGTGGTATATATTTGTAATACCAGTTCTAGGGAGATGGAGGCATGTGTATCCTTAGGACTCATAGGATAGCCTACTGAACAAGTTCTAGGCCAGTGAGAGACCCTACCTCAAAAAAAAAAGTTATGTAGAGACTATCTCAAGGAATGATGCCCAAGATTGACCTCTGGCCTCCATGTATATGTACACACACACACACACACACACACACACACACACACACACACATACACGCACGCACGCACACACGCACACGCTGTTCTTATGGCAAATTGCTTACCTTGCAAGTGGGGCTTGCCAAATTGGAAAATGAGCTTTTTCATGAAAACATGGAGAAGTCTCAGATGTGTCCATCTGGAAAATAGCATTGGATCCCCAGAACCCATATAAAGTAAAATGATCTGAACATGGTAGCCTCATTGTAATCCCAGTGCTGGAGAGGTGGAGACAGTCCCTAGGGCTTGATGGACAGTCGGCCTCACCTATGTGGTGAGTTCTAAGTCAGAGAGAGACCTTGTCTCAAAAGGAAGGTGGGCAGTGCCTGAGGAGTTGAATGGCACCTGAGGTTGTCCTCTGCCTGCACACGGCACTCCAACCCCCTTTATGCTATAATGAGCAGGAGGGGGAGAGTATTGAAATGGAGCAATATTATATAGGTAGTAAATAAAGTATAGAAAACCTGAAAAAGAACACATTACAATAGTAGCAATTGAGGTTCTAAAGCCCCCTCTCTTTAAATGTATTTATTTGTCTTTTGTTTTAAACTGGAAATAATACTTGGACAAACGGCAAAGCCGCAGATGCCCTGGAGAAGCCGGAACCCTGCAGCAGGTCTTGGGAAGCCCGTTTAACATCGTGTGTAACACGCACAACTTTAAGGGCTCAAAGGTGTGAACGGTGCTTCCCTGTGCCATGCAACCACACAAACGAGAGATCTACACCCGCTGCTCTGTCACTCTGGAAGTTTCCTGGGGACCCCGTTTGGGGTTTTTAACCTCATCTCTACTGGTCATCACAGGGACTTTTGGTGCCGGCCGTCTCAAGGAGGCCCAGCTGCCTGTGATTGAGAATAAGGTGTGCAACCGCTTTGAGTATCTCAACAACAGAGTCAGATCCACCGAGCTCTGTGCTGGGCATCTGGCTGGTGGCATCGACAGCTGCCAGGTAAGAGAAGAAACCGAGATGGTCTTGGGTTGACCCATCTCTGCCCCTTGCACTTTCAGTCCCAGAGGGCCTGCGGAAGAATCCAACAGAGAGGCAACACCAAGATGACATCCCATAATGTAGCTCACTTCTCATGTGGACTCTTCCCTCCCTCATCTAGGGTGACAGTGGAGGACCTCTGGTTTGCTTCGAGAAAGACAAGTACATTTTACAAGGCGTCACTTCTTGGGGTCTTGGCTGTGCTCGCCCCAATAAGCCTGGTGTCTACGTTCGTGTCTCACGGTTTGTTAATTGGATCGAAAGAGAGATGAGGAATAACTAATTAGGTGGGGAGCAAAGCAAAACATCCACTTACTAAAACTTACTAGATATGGGGAAGGGCCTTGGGGTGTTTGGAAAAAACTGACAGTAATCAAACTGAGACACTACACTGAACCACCGCTTCCTGTCATCCCCTCAGCCCCTTCCCACCCCTTTTTTTTTATTATTGTGGGTAAAATTTTCCTGTCTGTGGACTTTTGGAATTTGTGACAATAGACCATCACTGCTGTGACCTTTGTTGAAAATAAACTTGATGCTTACTTTGATCTGAGTTGGTTTTGGGGGGAAGGGAAATCTTCAATATTTTCATATTCTCTGTTCACCCTAACAATTTTAAAGCAACCGACTGAAAGTGATTCAGTTTGTTTTCCTAAGGGCCAGCTTCACAAAGGACTAAACAGACAGTCGAGTCACCAAAAGGAGACCCTGAAAGTCTCAGCGAGTCAACTTGCACATGTACATTGACCTCGTCAGCTAACAACAGCCTGACACACATCTTCAACATCTCCCTTTCTGACACTGAGAATTCTGGAAGCTGCCACATGTGTGAGGGGTCAGGGCACTGAGTTCTATTCTGGTACTGACAACTGGGCTTCAGCCCAGATCCCAGGATGTGAAGCTGACTTGTACAGCTGAGCCATGGCATGGGCTAGGCGAGGGAAACCTAATATAAGACCAGCCGAGAGTCTGAGCATTATTGTAGGTCACATCCGAGTGCCCAGGAGCCTGTAAAGGAACAACAAACCACCATCGGAGCGATCTTATTTCCCAGTTTGGAGACAGTAAGCGACACACATGTGTTATGTGGGATAGTGTTTGACAGTGGCACATGTTCAGAGGGAGGAGAAAGGATAGATATTTTTAAAAACAGTTTAAAAATCGTTTATTGTTATGAAACAGAACTACCAACTTGAAATGCAATCCAAAGGCAGCAGAGTGGACAAAGAGCCGTGCTACAGCCATGAAACACACAGAGAACCAGGCCACAAACGCCCGTGCACGCAGAGTGGTGTGGCGATGAATACCTAAAGGGCTGTCTGGAAACTGAACCCTCACATTCGGTTCTCACATGCTTCAGGATTAAACTCTTTGTTTTACAGTCGCACACATCTTCTCTAGTGTCGCAAACATATGGTCTCCACATATGTAATAGGTTTTTTCCATATTGGTAAGTTTTCCCTTTGATGCTAATTTTGCCTGTCCACACCGAGTTTGAAGTTTAAGACACATTAGGCCTAACATACATACTGAGTCGGAAAATATATCAAGAACTGCATACTACGTAGAATACTGCGTTTACATTCGAGCCTCTGCTTGAGAAGGCTTGATTTAAAAAAAAAAAAAAAAGTCCAGTCCCTCATTAGTATCTCCTACATCACTTAAATCAAATTGGCTGCTAATTCTTTTAAGTATGAATACAATTGACTTTTATCATTAAGTGGCAACAAATGTATTTGTATTTGGTTTTGTTTTTTTGTTTTTCTCCCAAGACAAGTCAAAAGTGCTGAGATGGAATGAAAAAAGTCTATGCTTTGGACTCTGAGCCACAGGCACCACTGGAGCAGAATTCACAAATATGACATAATTATCCCTTTACTTTTCAAATGCTAAGACTCAGGAAATCAAAAGCCACGTTTTTTTCTTCCTCAGTAAAGAATTTGTGATTAGAGCAGTCCACTGAAGGAGGGGGTAAAATATTGGGGGGCCTGGGGACCGCAGTATGACTTCATCATAACACAGACAGGTCCTCGGGTGTGTTGCGTTTAGGGAACTGTGCCTAACCTGCGGCCTGGAATCTCAGCTGCTGCAGGAGACAGAAGGGGAGGGGCTCCGCACATGTTGGCTCTGTGAAGGCATGTATTCGGAGCTCAAGGGAAGAAATAGCAGTTCTCAGACTCTTCAGAACACTCTTCACTGCTGTGTCTTGATCAGATCTGTGGAGTGCACTTCTATTCATGTGCCAGGCTTGGTTTGTTTATTCTGCTTCCTGAGAACTGGGGCCTTCTCATATCTACTTACCCAATGGGTCAGAGACTTGCTCCCAGTGAAAGAGAACCTAGGCAGAATCTGTGTACCTACTGGGTCTTCGCTAAACAGGTCAAAGATTATGTGTTCCCAGAAGCTTGGGTAGCATGATAAATCTTCATCTTATACCTTATAAAATACTCTGGAATCTTTATGGTTCCTTGGAAGGGCGCCACCTAGAGGAGGTGAAGCCCACTGCACAGGTATATTCCAGGCTCTTCTCTGGTCCTCCAGGCAACACAGGGGCCTCAGACATCAGAAGTGGAAACCTGGGTTTTCTTTTTTCTGCCACACTGATGAAGCTGTGAACTGATGAGACAAAGGCAAACAGGGAAAGGTCTTGTGAAAGATCATGCAATGACTTAAGATCACAGAAGCTCTCAACCAATGCATCAGGACCCCTTTGGGGATCGACCGACCCTTTCACAGGGATCACCTAAGAGCATCTGCATATCAGGTATTTAAATTTCAATTCAAAATGGTAGCCAAATTACAGTTATGAAGTAGCAACGAAATAATTTGATGGCTGGGGTCACCACAGCATGAGGAACTGTGTTAAAGGGTTGCAGCATCAGGAAGGTTAAGAACCACTGGGCAGACATAAGCAAGATGTCTCACAGAGAAGAATGTGAAGCACAGAGCGCAGGATGTCTCACAGGTTAAGAATGAAGAGCACATAGTTGTTTCTTACTGTGGACCCATAACCCTGGCCTAAGTGAGGCACACATAAGCCTAGCAGTTATATGCTGTAAAGCCTTTCTGATTTCCCAGTGGGGATAAAAATATTTCTACTTCACAAAATTGTTTTGAGTATTAAATGAAAGAGCATATGTTAAAACCACGAAGCACATAGATATTTTAAAGTATCAATGTCTGTTCTTTCCTACCTATGGGCAAAGGAAAAATAAAACTTTGTGATGACCACAATTCAGTCTTTAAAAAATACATGTTTTGGGGGGCTGGTGAGATGGCTCAGTGGGTACTAGCACTGACTACTAGTCAGTAGTCAGCATTGACTACTCTTCCGAAGGTCTTGAGTTTGGATCCTAGCAACCACATGGTGGCTCACAACCACCCGTAATGAGATCTGATGCCCTCTTCTGGTGCATCTAAAGACAGCTACAGTATATTACTCCGAAGTGAGCAGGCCCTAGAGAGGCAGGGTCAGAGAGAGCAGGGCTGAGGTGAGCAGGGCCAGAGCGAGTTCAATTCCCAGCAGCCACATAATGGCTCACAGCTATACAGCTACAGTGTACTCATACACATGAAAATAAATAAATCTTTAAAATAAAATACATGTTTTGGGCTGGAGAGATGGCTCAGTGGTTAAGAGCACCAATTGTTCTTCCAGAGGTCTTGAGTTCAAATCCCAGCAACCACATGGTGGCTCACAACCATCTGAAATGGGATTTGGTGCCCTCTTCTGGTGGAGGACAGTTACAGTGTACCCATAATACATAAACAAATCTTTAAAATATGTATATACATGTTTGATAACTTTTAAAATTTAGATGTCTACCCCTAGTTTCTGCTTACTAAGATTAGTTATCTGCCTTTAAGATATTTTACTTTAATATAGCACTATACTATTTTTAATTATGCAAAAACATCAAACCATGTCATCTAATTGAGACTGATCAAACACTACAGAATTGCATAACAGAAAGAGACTGGCCTTCCCATCACGCCCTTCCCTCCCATATCCTTCTCCACAGGGGTAGGGTTGGGGAGGGGATTACTGATTACTTTTTTAAAAAAAGTAATCTGATCATTTTAAAGATTTATTTATTCATTTAATGTATATGAGTACACTGCTGCTGTCTTCAGACACACCAGAAGAAGTCATTGGATCCCATTACAGATGGTTGTGAGCCACCATGTGGTTGTTGGGAATTGAACTCAGGACCTCTGGAAGAGCAGTCAGTGTTCTTAACCACTGAGCCATCTCTCCAGCCCCCAATTTGATCATTTTTAAAAATCATCTCACATTCTTGTTTCTATCTTTCTATTGAGAGAGATTTCAGAAGAAATGAAATTTAAAAAAGCATACATGAAAGTTTTTTGTAAATATAACTCTTCAAATGTATGCATTGGTTAGAAATTAATCAGTATATAGACAGAAAACAATATAGCTATTCCCTCCAAAACTTGGTCTCTCTCTTTCTCTTCTGCTTTCTGTCTACTTGTCTGTCTATCTACCTACCTATCAACATGTATTTATCACATATGTATCCATTGTGTCTTTCTTATCTTTATTTCTAACCTATGCATTTATCTAGTAATCATTTATCCATTGTCTTATCTCTTCATCAAATTTCTATGTACCATTATTTATCTTACTTTATTCCTATCTGTCCATAACCTTGCTCCCTTTCTTCTGTCATATATATCCCTGTGTAGCTACAGAGCCAGCTCACTGTGCTTTTGTCTCCCTTTGTAATGAAGCTTGAGGAGCATCTGTGTCATTTTGTGGAGACAGAGACCACTTCTTTTCATTTTGGAGGGTAGTTCATACCCTGACGCTCTGCCGTCTTTCTGGTGCACATTTGAGCTTTATCATGTCTCATCCCCAGCCCCTGGTTTAAATCACTTCTGAGTTTTAACACCTTACTAGGAAATGCTCCTCAGTCACATTTTAAAAATAGCCCACATTCTTTTTATAGCTGTATGTTCTCTTCACGTTAACCCGTTTACTCTTTTGACTGTTTTAAGGTACTAACTGAAGACTTAATGACATTTCCCCTGTGGATAATCAATGCCCCATGACTTAATGAGATGCTTCCCACTTAGGGAGTATTGAATTGTGAGCAGTACCTGCCAAGCTTTTCTACATCTTCCACTGTCTCTGGCAAGGCGATGCCCTTAGTTTCAGGCAAAAGCATCACAAGGCCACCACAGACAGATGCCAGGATCCCTGTGGGATGAGAGAGAGGCATGACTACCCAGGTACACACCATTCCTCCCTTGATGCTCACTCTGTGTCCTCACCTGCCTCCAACAAACTCATTCCATGGTTCACCATAAGCAGATTGCCCTGCCCTTCAACCATTCTCCATCTTCCTCAGTTCTGCACAGCTCATGGTCCCTGTGCTCTTGGTATATACTGAGGCTCAGTCAGGTGCCATATGGTGGTAGAGACACATGCTGAGAAATGTGGTGATATCATTGCACCATGATGTGGATGCAGATAAACTAAGACATCGATGACATCACTAGGTGATACAATCTTATAGGTGCCACCAGCTTGGCCTCGAGGCTGTCTGTGATATATGACTGAGCTTACAGAGCACCTGGCAAGTGCCAGATGCTCCAGGCCTCTTCCATTCACTGAGAAGGCAGATAGTGGATAGCAGCCCCCTCTGCCTCTGTTTCCCAGCCCTGGAACTCAGCTGTATTCACTTCCTGTGACTTTCCTGTGACCTCACATTACACTTAAGATCTTTCTCTGCCTCAGGGTAAAGCCTTGTCTATGCCTGTCTTTGGGGATTCCCCAGAGTGTTTAATCCACATCCCAGGCACCTTCAGTCTGTCCTCAGAAGCATTTAAATACATTTACCCTCTTCTGTAAGCTCCCGGCCCCATGTCACCCCGCCCCCCCATAATCTCCTTTCTTTGCTGTTCTTTACATCTGAACTTCTGAGAAGAGCATTCGCTACTTTTTTTTCTCCATCGTCACAAACTAACAGATGTGCAGATAAATGTCACAAACTAACAGATGTGCAGATAAATGCTAACAACTGGCTCCTGAAAACAAAGAGCTAACATTGCTTTGCTCATTCCCATGGTGCCAATGCTCCTGTGTACACATTTCACATTTCAAGCCATCTAACCTAACCTCATTACATAATGTATTAGAACAAGATGGGCAGTGAGCCTCCATTCTGTATCATTCCCACACTGGATACACAAGGGACAGAGATGATCAGGGTATGTGTAGAAGTAATCTTGTGTCATCTATTTTTTTAATACACCATTTGAAGTATCAAAAGCAAATTTATATATTGAATATGTTAAGGAATATAATTAGTTTTTAGGCCCACCTTTAAATACAAGATAATGGAATTTCAAAATTTGGTCCCTGGAAATTGATATTCTCATTTTCCAATATCTTAGAAAAATTTCAGTGTTTGATTTTAACCCAGAACCAAATGAGGGGAACTGACATAAACACTGTTTATCTCACCTGTTAATGCAAAGTGACTTTAAAGCCATTTACCACGTTGGATGATCTGACTGGCTCTTTAAAACTGAAACAGTCATAAGAGGATGGAACAGGTGTCATGGGTATCAAATCTGGTGACCATTACAGGCTCTGCATGAATAAGTGAAATGACCTGAGGCTAGCCCATAAATCGAGGCAGCAAAGTATCTACCACATGAGCATGGGGACATGAGGTCTAGCTGCAGAATCTAAGTAAAAAAGCTGAGCATGAACTTATAAATCCAGTGTTGTGAACCGGAGACCGGTAGATCTCTGAGACTCACTGGCCAGCTACCTAGGCTAATCAGTGAGCCTCACATTCCAAGGGAGACCTTGTCTTGATAAACAAGGTGGATAGCTCCTAAGAGACAAGCCTGAGGTTGATCTCTGGCCCCTGCAACCATGTACCCACAAGTGGCCATGCACCCACATACACACGCACATCTGCTCATCCACACGTGGACACCCCCTGCCATACAAACGAATTCTTACCAAAGATGATCAGAGGCAGTTCTAGCCATATAGCCGCCAGTCGAAAGAGCAGAAACGGGGCTATGATCCCCCCAAAGTCACACAAGCCTGAGCAGAGTGAAACCCCAAAGTTCCTACAGATTAAAACACAGTTTCAGATAAAGGTTTTTAAAACAAATTCAGAATAATAAAAACACTCAGACATCCTAAATTACAGAAGTGGTGTCAATAATTTCTATTTCTATCATTTTTAGCTTCAAAAGTTACTACTGCCTCATGCTATAAGCAAGCCATTTCCATTCTGCACTGTTTTAAGATATGACTCAGGAAGGAGTTCCCAGTGTTAATGAAAAGATGTTTCTCCATCAGCAACTGGATTGCCCTGCCAGTCCATGACACTCATAGTCTAGAGGTGGGACCTTTGGGTCCCGAAGGCATCTGAGGCACGGGAGGAAGGAAGGTTTTGCCATGCTTCCAAGGGAGAAAAGGTGACCAGCCATGTGAGATCTCATGCAGAGTGGCCATAGGCCACTTCTCCAGGCAGGAAGTTAGAAACATAAATAAGCTGAGGGCAGATTTACGGTGCTGAGCTAAGAGTATTGGGAAGGGCATGCTAGCCGCAGGAGATTAGGAGTGCCCAGCAATTGAGCCAATGAGGCAGGCTGAAAATAAGTTAATGTTCTCTCAACAGAGGAATGGATACAGAAAATGTGGTACATTTACACAATAGAGTACTACTCAGCTATTAAAAACAATGACTTCATGAAATTCTTAGGGAAATGGATGGATCTGGAGAATATCATCCTGAGTGAGATAACTCAATCACAAAAGAACACACATGGTATGCACTCTCTGATAAGTGGATATTAGCCCAGCAGCTTGGAATACCACAAACAAGAAACTCAAGAAGAAGGAAGACCAAAGTGTGGATACTTTGTTCCTTCTTAGAAGGGGGAACAAAATACCCATGGAAGGAGTTGCAGAGACAAAGTATGGAGCAGAGACTGAAGGAAGGACAATCCAGAGACTGCTCCACCTGGGAATCCTTCCTATATTTAACCACCAAACCCAGACACTATTGTGGATGCCAGCAAGTGCTGGCTGACAGGAGCCTGATATAGCTATCTCCTGAGAGGCTCTGCCAGTGCCCGACTAATATAGAAGTAGAGGCTCACAGCCATCCATTGGACTGAGCACAGGGTCCTCAATGAAGGAGCTAGAGAAAGAACCCAAGGAGGTGAAGGGTTTGCAACCCTATAGGAGGAACAACAATATGAACTAACTAGTACCCTCAGAGCTCTCAGGGACTAAAGCACCAACCAAAGAGTACACACAGTGGGACTCATGGCTCCAGCTGCATATGTAGCAGAGGATGGCCTAGTCGGTCATCAAGGACAGGAGAGGCCCTTGGCCCTGTGAAAGTTCTATGCGCCAGTGTAGGGGAATGTCAGGGCCAGGAAGGAGGGGAGGGCAGGTTGGTGATCAGGGGGAGGGGGAAGGAAATAGGTTTTTTTTTGTTTTTTTTTGGAGGGGAAACTGGGAAAAGAGATATCATTTGAAATGTAAATAAAGAAAATATCTAATAAAAAAATAAAAAAAGAACTTCACCGATAAGCTAATAATAATAATAACAATAATAAAGAAAATAAGTTAATGTGTGTGTGTGTGTGTGTGTTTCATCCCTAGATTAGAGGGTACCCAGAAGAGGCTGGTAGTATGGTCTGCCTGGAGCTTAAGGCAGGGTAGCAAAAGCTACACACAACAGGTACCCTACAAGGTACGCTCCAAGGAACATTGCATCAGGCAAGAAAGCCAATGTGCAGGAACCCACAAACACTTACATAACCAGCTGCTTACAAACAAGATATGCTACTATGTCAAAAAGAAGAAGAAGAAGAAGAAGAAGAAGAAGGAGAAGGAGAAGGAGAAGGAGAAGGAGAAGGAGAAGGAGAAGGAGAAGGAGAAGGAGAAGGAGAAGGAGAAGAAGAAGAAGAAGAAGAAGAAGAAGAAGAAGAAGAAGAAGAAGAAGAAGAAGAAGAAAGAGGAGGAGGAGGAGGAAGAGGAAGAGGAGGAGGAGAAAAAGAAGAAGAAGAAAAAGAAGAAGAAGCAGAAGAAGAGGAAGAGGAAGAGGAGGAGGAGAAAAAGAAGAAGAAGAAAAAGAAGAAGAAGCAGAAGAGGAAGAGGAAGAGGAAGAGGAAGGAGAAGGAGAAGGAGAAGGAGAAGAAGAAGAAGAAGAAGAAGAAGAAGAAGAAGAAGAAGAAGAAGAAGAAGAAGAAGAAGAAGAAGAAGAAAAAGAAGAAGAAGAAGAAGAAGAAGAAGAGAGAAAATGCCTAGCCTTGATGCAGGGTGCTCCTGGAGAATGGAGACCTAACTTACAGGCTAAGCAGACATGCTAGTAGTGTTTCTATTCCCAAATTAGCACCTTTTCACAGCTCTGGCTGTGTCAGGTAAGGTCACAAGAGTTTTGTCACCAAATGAAGCAGGTAACAGATAGAAACTACAACTCAAAGCCCGTTGTCTTTAGGGGCTGAACTGAGCCCAGTTTACTATAGTAGCGAGCTTGGAAACATTTGGCTACAGTTACTTACAAGAAAGGGCAATATATAAGTCAGAATTACCGTAATGTCGTTGGGTATAACTCTGAATTTACCAAATAAACAATTTCAAAGGCCATGGTTATCCCTAATCTTCCCAGGGTAGCGACTGTGGTCCTCAGCCATGGTATCCCTGTGAATGGAATGTTTGGAAGGGAAGAGTTAGGGGTCTGATCTCATCAGTATTTTACAAAACAATCAAAAATATTCATTAGGTTCCCCCAACTTAACTCCTTGGTAATTTAAGCACAAATGATAAAACATTTTTATATTTTAGACAGATTTCGATAACATCAACTCAAAAGCGAACATTTAGTGAATGGCAGGTGCTTTTCTGAGTGGGGAAAGGCTGTAAAATTACAACTAAAGACCTGGTTGCTGAGCAGTCACTACACCAAAATAATGTCCCAGGAAGTGCTTTCCTAGAGAGGCTGAGCCCACTGGCCTTGATCCAGAAACCCTTCTGGATCTCCCTCGGTCCCCTTGAGGGACATGGCTACATTCAGATGTCCTTCTTCGCTAGGCACAGGCCCAGAGAGCTGTTCTCTTCAGCTAAGGTGGAGGCTTTGAGAAGTGGGGTGCTGGGAAAGAGATCTCAGTTCTGTGCTCTTCCCACAGCAGTGTCACACTCATTGCCTATCTCCAGTCACACTACCTCCTCCGGGAAGTTATTGGGAGAGCGCCAGATTTGGACACACGCTGGCTCACTTCAAAAAAAAAAAAAAAAAAAAAAAAAAAAAAAGACTGCTTTAGGACCCTGGATCAAGAAAACCCTGGTCTTCTACAGTAATAATGGAACATGGCATATATTCTCCAGGAAACATTTTTCTCTCTTTTGTTTTAAGGGCAGATAAATAGATAAATCTAGGCAGGCAGTTCTCTGTGAGTTGGGAAGAGAGAGTTCCAGGACAACCAGGGCTACAAAGAGAAACTCTGTCTCAAAACAAAACAAAACAAAAACAAAAACAAAACAAAACAAAACAACAAAAACCCCAAACCAAAATAACAAAAGAGTTACACGACCCATGTCATCCTAACCTACAGCACTTGTGGGAGTTCAAGGGACTGAATAGACTGCATCTGCTGATCAGTGCATGACTAGGGGTAACAGCATCTCTGATGTAGAAGTTCACACAGCACTCGATCATTCTCTTGTCTCCTAGGCAAACATTGCACCTTCCTGAAGATATAACTAGGCATTATATTATTTTGTTGGGCTGAGGTTTGAACCCAGGACCTTATACAAGTAAGTGTTCACCACTGAGTTATATAGCAGTCCTTGGTTTTTGAGACAACGTCAAGTCCAAGCTGGTCTTGAACTCTCAACCCTGTGACATCCTTCCAAGTGCTTGATTCTAGGATCATACCACCACACAAGGCATAATTCTTTTGGTAGAAAAGTAGCCATGAATGAGGATGATGAAAAAAAAAAGAGAGAGAGAAATAAGCTCAGTAATGTGTACTCACTCCAGAGAATATCTGACAAGTGAAAAAAGAAAAAGAAACTACAAACAACTGTCAGAAAGACAAGCAGACACAGGGGCTTCAAGAGCCCGGATCATTGCTGGGAAGCTCCAGTTAACTAAGATTTAGTGACAAGCTGGACTTGCCAGCACTCGCTCGCTCTTGGTGTATTCCAGAATGGGACACCTACAGCTGTCCCAGCAGTAATTAAATCAAGGAATGAGGTAGGTCAGAGCTGAGCTCATGCACTGGGCTGCCACCTGCTCTGGCACGCAGCAGCTGTAAACATGTGTTTTATTTAGGCTTTGCCTTTTTCGTGAGAGCCAGGAGGGGACTAGGAAATGCATTCCACCCTTGTCTGTCAGTGAGCAGGTGCTGCTGGAGATGGAAAATGTGGGCTCAGCCAGAGGCCCTTGGTCGCAGCGCAGCTAATGGGCCACAGAGGAGGCTGTCTGCTTCCATGGCAACCACTATCCAGGGTAGGCGCATCAGGCAGAGTTTGTTTTGACCATAGCAAGGTTGCTCTTGTGAGTTCCACCAATAAGTTGAAGAGTCTTTTTAGATTTACAACTGAGGCTTAAATTGTTCAGTAGGAAAAAAAAAATTAAAACTAAGAAATCAAATTAAAACACAAATGTGTTTTTTACACACACACACACTATTAAAAATGTATGTGGTTAACTCAAAAATAATGAGTCAACTCAGTAAAAAAGGAAGCTTTATCAGTTTGACACCCTGGTTGGAGAACTAGTCTGCTCTGCATACAAGCTGTTGACCTTAAAGACTTTCAATTCTTTCTTATATAGTACACTGGGACAGAGCTTGTGTGTGTGTGTGTGTGTGTGTGTGTGTGTGTGTGTGTGTGTGTGGTGTGTAAGAAGCCCCAAAGGTATTAAGCTATATTAACTTGAAAATACTTCATTAACATATGCAAATTACATGTAGTTATGTATGGAGAAGAAAACCATTGATCGTCCTGATAATAGACACTCCTTTTTTTTTTTGATGGTAAAGACCAAACCAAAAAGAAAAATCATATGACATGTAAATAAAGAAAATATCTAATAAAAAAAGACCAAACCAAATTAATATATATATTTATTAATTATATATTAATTATATATCATATATTTATATAGTATAAAATTATATATTATATAATATATTATAGATTTAATTTATATATAAATATATTTTATTTACATGTAATTATTATGTTATATAATAATATATAATAATACATATGTATATATGTATGTATATATACATACACGTGTGTGTATGTTTGTGTATGGATATATATATATATGTGTGTGTATGCAGCTCAGCTAGTAAAGCACTTTCCCAGTATGCACAAAGCCCCAGGTTCTAATTCAAACACATACAAACTGGGTATGGTGGTATGCATCTGATATCCCCACACTCAGGAAGTGGAGGCAGGAGGATTGAAAAGTTAAGGTCATACTCAGCTATATAGCATGTTTGAGGCTAGTCTGGGCTATACGACACGGCCCCCCATTATCTCTCTCCCTCTCTCTCCCCTCTCCCTTTCTTCTCCTCTCCTCTTTTCTCTCTCTCTCCCTCTCTCTCCCTCTCTCTCTCTCCTCTCCTCTTCTCTCCTCTCCTCTCCTCTCCTCTTCTCTCTCTTCCTCTCTCTCTCCTTCCCCTCTCTCTCCCTCTCCCTCTCCTCTTTGTTTCTCTCTCCCCTCTCCCTTTCTTCCCCTCTCCTCTTTTCTCTCTCTCTCCCTCTCCTCTCTCTCCTTCTCCCTCTCCTCTTTGTTTTTCTCTCTCCCTCTCCTTCCTCTTTGTTTCTCTCTCTCCTCTGTCTCTTCCTTCCCACATATGTTCACATAGATGAAAATTGAGCACTACAGTTAAAGCCATTTTCCACCATCATGTCAGAGAACACAGAGAAATGATCTTCCTCCATGGATGGGGACTTGCTCAGGCAGCTAAAGTCTTGAAGCTCAGTTTTTAAAGAAAATATGCAGAATTTAAAAATATGTAACTTTTACTTTCCCTAGATGTACCATCTGCTCTGAAATAAAGTTTGGAGAGAAGTGCTAATAAGGATATGTAAATTAAGGTATTCAGAGTTTTTCACTTAGAAATAAAAGTTAAAAAATAATCTTGTCTGGAAGGAAGACTTGCCCTACTGCTAGATCTGTAGCCACACTGAGTGGACACAACTGCAGAGGGGCAGGCACAGAGAAAGTGCCTACTTTCCAGGCTCTGGAGTTCAGGAGTTTGCTTTCAAGACCATGAATCCTAAAAGAAGCAGCAGTCTGGTCTGCATGTGGATGTGAACCCCCATACCAACATGTATACCTGTACACACATAAAAACACACACAGAATGAGAGGGATGGAGGGAGAGAGGGAAAGAGGGAGAGAGGGAGAAAGGAAGAAAGGGAGAGAGGGAGAATTCTGAAGCACAGAACTCTATAGCATTCTTAAGCTTTAAACTTTTAATTGAGATTGGGTATTTCTGAGGGAAGCAATTATGTTTCTATTGTTTCTCTCTATCTCTTTCCCTGTTTAGTGGCCAGCAATTAATTAATCAATGTTAAATAGATGCACACACTGATGGAGGCCTATTATTTGGCTTCTGTAGCTCTTTAGAGCTACATCTCCCTCTCCCTCCTCTCTCTCTCTCTCTCTCTCTCTCTCTCTCTCTCTCTCTCTCTCTCCTCTCTCTGTTTCTCCCTCCGTGTGTGTTGTGTGTGTGTGTGTGTGTGTAGATCAGAAGTGGGCATCAGATACCTTGTAGCTGGAGTTACAGGTGATTGGGAGCCACCAGATGTCATCTTTCCAGAGCCATCTTTCCAGCCCTAGCTTCATACCATTTAAGCTATACTAACTATGTAGTGGGCTATTTGTGTTTCTTCAAATTCACGTTTACTTAGAGTCTGATCCTATTTAGGGATAGAGACCAAGAGGGAGAGGGTCACATGAACATAGAGGCAGAGATTGGAGAGACACCAAGAAATGGTGAGGGAACAGAGAGAGGCTAGAAGAGCTCCTAGCCCAGAGGCTGTGGGAGGAACTGCCCTACACTGTGCATTTAGATGTCAGCCTTCAGATGGGAGGGGAAATGTCTGCAACCAGCTGGTAGAGAATTATTACTGCAGCACCGAGAGAATCTAATGCACTTGAGGAAAATGAGAGAAACCCGAGTTTCTGCTTTTCATCAGCCACCGCAGGGAGATGAATTTGCACATCAATTTCATTTCCTGTCCTGAGGCCTGGCATGTCTGCAGTTTTATCCAAGTATCTGCTATCTCTATGTGTTATTGTAGGAATTCGTAGACCACTGCCTAGTTTATGGCATCTACCGTGAGTGTCTGATCTGATGTCTAAAACATTAGCAGTGTCTTTCCTGGTCCTTGCTTTTCTCAAAGACAGACGGCTTCCTTTGTAGGCACAGGGACTGTAGAGAACCTGGCTTTCTACACAACCTTCACTGCACACCCAGAACACGGAAATGACTCCTGTGCACTAGTTCACACTGTGTTTGGGGGGGGGGTGTTTAAGGGGCTTCCTCTTTGTAGCCCCAGCTGTGCTCTGCAGCAGAGGTTGTCTGTGCTGTTCCCTGAGTATCTGGAGTCTTTAGCCATCCTTTCTTCTTCCTCTTCCTCCGCAACTCCACCCACCAGCACTCAGGGTCCAGAATGTTGACTTCTGCAGCAACTCGGAAGGGAACAGCCTTTCCCATCCCAGCCGGACTTTCCCATCGTAAGCTAGGCTTTGGCATCTCTCCTTCCAGCCATGTCCCAAACTGCTGCAGGTGTAAGCAGCTCACTGCCCCCTTTCCAGAAGCTTACAGGCAGGACCAAGTTGTGTTGGGGCCTGGCCATCCTCTGGCTTCCTTATAAAGATGCTAGCAATAACCCAGAAGCCTTAGTTCCTAAGGCTTAGGAACTTATAAAACTTCCCATGATTTCGGGAAAATAATGGCTGAAAGGAAAGAACTCTGACTTCTCCATGGGCCTCCGCAGACCTTTCCTCTCCCCCTCCTCTCCATTCCACTCCCCCCACCTTTGTCAATTCTATTAATTTACCATATTATTGTTGCAACATTATTTAAATGTCCATGTCTCTTAACAGGCTATGAACAATATGAAGCCAAGAGTCACACTTTCCTTCTGTCCCTAACCTGGGGTTCAGCTTGGTATCTGCAGAATGGTAATGCTTGGGAAATATGTTAAACAATATCAGCCACATCATATCACTGGGTCCTAGATCTAGCATGATCACCTTTTCATCAATAAACAAACCCAACATTTCAGTAAAGAGAGGCATCAATGTAAAGATCTTGTCAACCTTTATCTTCATGAGGTAGAAAATATAAATTTAATTTTCTAAATTATATTATTAAATTAATAATATAATTATATTTTCTATCTCATGAAAATAGAAAATCGACATTACCCAGCATGCCTGGGAGCAAGCTTTTGAAAGAATATTACACATAGCCAATAAAGACAAGGGACCCCTACCCCCTCCATCATATGTAATCATTTACATTCTTTTGTCAAGTTCTTTGGGAACTGTCAACTAAATGTGAAGGAAGATTACCTTCTGGCAAAAATGCAGTGACCAGACACGACACCCCTGCCACTATATTGCTTGCTGCAAAGGGAAGGCGTCGTCCAAGGCGCTCAATGGTCAGAAGGATCAAGAGAGCTCCAGGCAGCTCCACAAGCCCTGAGATAAAGAAGTCTATGTAGAGGTTGCCTCCGATGAGTCCCAGGCGCATGACAAGTCCTTGATACACCACAGCACTTGTGAACCTGTGGGACATCAGGACATCAGGGAAACAGAGTAAGAGGGGGCAGGGAAGCCTGTGCAGAAACACAAATGACAACCATGCACTTGACACCATCTTTGAAATCCAGTCTGAGTCAACTTACCAAGCAAACATAAGAATGAGCGTGCATTTCCTCATTTGGGGAGTTCTCACAAGGTCTAAACAGGATGGGTTACTGACTTCTTCATCCGTGACCGTGATCTAAACAAGAAAGACAGATTCCAGTAGCGTTATATAGCCCGATACACATGCACAGTGTAAATTCATTAACTGTAAAACATTAAAAAGATCCTCCTGAACTTCTGGGTCCTTCCCAGTTCCATTTTCAGACCTGGGCAGGAATTTGTCTTCTAGCATTTTCTGTTCGGCAGCACTTGTCTACTTCAGTTGTGTCTGCATGACAGGTCTAAAAAACCTGTTCATAGACCTGAGGCGCACGCTTTACAGTGAGCCAGTCACAGTGAGCCAGTCTCCTGAGGTGGCTGGTCGCTAACATATCCTAACCTGTTCCAGACTGATCTCTGCTAAAGTCTGTGGAGAAATCTACATGTTTTCTTTATTCAGGCATTAAGGTGCCCTAAGAAATATTTTGTTATAGCTAAAACTGAGATTTAACATTGTTTCCTGGCCTCCACAGTGTTTCAATGATCCTAATTGATTTCCTAGCTGTTATTAGCTTGGAATTTTTACAAGGGAAGCTGCCTTATCAGACAGGGAGTCCCTAGAATTAGCAATAAAGGTCAGGCATTATTGCCTACTGGTTCCCACAAAGAAGCTGCCTTATCAGACAAGGTATCTCCAGAGTTAGAGATAGTAGTCAAACACTATTGCTATCCTTAAACATAGTTAGAACTCTAAGAGCAGTGCCACACAAGGCAGAATTGCTTTACAAACTAGAGAGTAGTCAAAAAGCTTCCTGAACTAATGTTTGTGTTACAAGCCAAACCATTCCCAGGAGCTGCTAGAATGGGACCTCCTGGTGCTTACCTGCTTCTGACTACAAGAGAGTTTGCTTAGGGCTGCCAAGATAGCCCAGCGGGGAAGAGCACTATTGTTCTTCCAAAGAAATCATTTACACCTGGCTATTTGATTTTACTGACTTTGTGACTGCTACCTGCCTTCGTGGTCCCTGACATTCGCCCCGTATCTATATACTATATAAGCCTGATTCTTATTTTGTGAAAATACATTCAGAATCTGCACGCCCTTGTGTCTTTTCTGTCTGTCACGTGCCAAATTCCTAGCCCACCAGGCCAAAACTCTCATTACCCCACGGAACAAGGGGTCCCCAAAGAAACCCAGTCCGAGGCAATTTTCAATACGTCTGATCCACAAAGATGTGGTTAGCTCAGGTAAACGTCTCAGGATAAACTCAGGACTGATGCTAAGCTGCTTCAGATCACATTTCCTTTGCATCACTGTGTATCTCTCCAGTCAGCACCCTCATTAATACAACACCTTTCCTCTACGAAAACCTTCTAAACTTGTACTGTTTAGACCAACTGTCAACTTAATATAACCTAGAAGCACATGCAAAGAGAGTCTTAGTAAGGAAATTTCTAGATCAGGTTGGCCTGTATGAGACTATTTTGATTGTGAATCAAGGTAGGAAGATTCACTATGAATGTAGGTAACATCATTTCATGAGCTGGACCCTGGACTATGGAAGAGGACAAAAAGGAAGCCAAGGACCAAGCAAGGACACATAATATTTTATCTTCTCTTGACTGTGGATATGATGTGGCCAGCTGTTTGAGGTTTTTTTCCTGGCTTCTGCAGATTGATAGACTGTAACTTGGAATTGTAAGCCACACAGGAACTTTCCTGTGTGCTTGGGTGGGGTATTTTATCTATTCTCATCCTTACTGTTTCAAAGTGAGGCTAGGGAATCACGTTGAAGATAGCATGAACAGATGACAACAATGTATTTTTTCCATGGTTCACTGACACAATGTTTCTCAAGGAGTTTCTATACATTGTCTGAGGCAGGCAAGCAAAGCAGAGAGTTTAGCATGTCAAGCCTCCCATTTGGTTTTGGTTCATGTAGGCTTGGCTCTTATAGTAATGCCCTTGGCAGCCCAGTTCCTCCGAATCACATACTATGTATATACATATATTTTGACCTAGTAACCTCACTCAGCCTCCCACCTGTGTCTGGAGACACGTGTTCCCATCTCTGGACAATGGTGGAAGGTTCTCCATCCATGTTATTGGTGAAATTTTGACAGCTTCTATTGGAAAATATTTACAATGTATTCAGATATGAAGAACAGAAGGGTGGATCTGGCCTGAATCAGTCTGAGGTGCATTGTGCACTGTCTTCTAGTAACCTTTTAGGGAGAATCCTTTATTCATCAATTATGCCCGTGCACAATCAGACATGCAAATGATTGAAACCAGATGAATTATGGGAAGGGATACTTGCAGTAGAGAAATGATTATATAATCTATTCTACCAGTCAAAATAGAGACCCACCCAAGCTATACCCCTTATTAACCAACTCCTCCTTTTTATGAACTCAATCAAAAGAGTGCCAAACAATGACCAGAACCCTGAACATCTTTACTCATGTGGCTTGTTGTCAATCTTGATGGTCATTCATAGCTCTTTCATCCATACTATCTCTTTGTCTCCTTGCTGTAAATAAAATTACCTTGTTTCTTTTTCAAATCTATGTGAGCCTTTATTTCTAGCCTTTATTTCTAATTCTTTGGCTAAGAGACCAAGAACCCAAAAACATGCAGCCCAATTTCTGACAGCCAGGAACATTATCCACCTTAAAATGACCAATATGTGGGAAGGAATATATATACATGTATATGTATATATACACACACACATACACATATATATATGTGTGTGTATTAAATATTCTGGACTAAGCACATGGAGTATTTCATTTAACTATCATCAAAGTATTTTTTTATGAATTCAAGTTGATGAATGCAAAAACAAACAAACAAAAACAAAACTCAGGACCACAAGGAGTAGATAGTAGAAGTCAATACTTCTTTCAGGTCAGACTTCCCACCTGCCGGGCTTCACCCTGCTCAGTGGTGTGTGCTTCTACTCTCGCTACACCATCTCTACATCTATACACAGAGACAGGCTTTTCAAAGGCAATATGCACGACCCCTTTTTATTTCTTCTCCAGCTTTCTTGTATGCTGGCCACAGCTATGATTACTGTCCACTACATCTTTTTGAGAGTTAAAGGAGATTCACGCACCACAGATTGCACACGTCTGGATCACCCACGCTCTGTAATTGTCTCTAACTGGTAACAATGGAGCATCTCTGCCCTGGATGTCTTCAGCTCTGTAGATGTCTGTTTCTTCTTGACAGACATTCAGTCAGCATATGAGCAGAGAAACAATGACACCAGAGGGCGAAAGACAGTAGGGATTGCAAATGCGCCTTAGCAAACGGTCATAGTGGGTACTTTGGGATTTGCAAGCTTCTAATTCTCTCTGGAAACTACTGACTTTGCCACTGTGGTGTGGAAGCGGCACAGAGAAGATACACATAGATTCTAATAAACCTTTATTTATAGAGATACAACAAGCTGGGTGTGTGGCTTATGAGCTATTGTTTGCTGACCTGGGAGTTATAGGGTTAATGCTGGAAGAATGGGCACAGATCAGCTTTAACTATCACTAGAGAAGAAACAGTTGAGAATCTGACTCCAGCAGGATAACTAGACAGTGAGCACATGAATCTGGAGGCTGAAGTCCAATGTCTGCACTTTAACTGCTATATTCTGTAGTATATAGAATACTTTTTATCTCTTCGATTGAAAGAGATTGATCATCTCATTCAGAGTTCTTATGAGTTGGTAGGACTAGAGTGGATTTCTTTCTCCTTCCTTCCTTCCTTCCTTCCTTCCTTCCTTCCTTCCTTCCTTCCTTTCTTCCTTTTATCCTATTAAAAGAGCTAGGTCTGGGAAGATAGTTCATTTGGTGATGGTTCATGGTAAGCATGAGAATCTGAACTCCATTCCTCAGAACACACATAAAAAAGCTGGATATGGTTCTGTGTGCTTGTGATTCCAGTGTTGGGAAGCCTATGCTTGAGCTCCAGGTCAATGAAAGAGCCTGACTCAAAGAAAAAAAAAGCCGTGGGGGGTAGTGGTAGTCGTGGTGAATGACTCCTGAAGAATGACATCCAGGGTTAATTTTTGGCCTCCAGAAAATATGCATACACATTCACATACATACACAAGAACAAAAATTTAAAAACATTTTAATTTTGTAGCAAGAAATAATATTTAAAACTGATGGAGTTAAATGAAATACCAGTGTACCTGCTTATCTCATAGCAGACCCCTTTCTCTTTAGGCACATAGATGCTCATGTACACACACACACACACACACACACACACACACTCAGCCATCAAACCATGTTCTCAGTAGAGCTGTCTCTGCTTTTAGTTACAGAGGAGGCATAATCTTCTCAAAGTAATACTATTCTCTGACTGGGCATGTATCCCAATTGAACCATTGAGAAATGGGCATGTTACCCAACCTGGGCCAATAAGAAACCTGAGTCTTAATTTGAACAAATTAGAAAATGGGCATATGTCCCAATCCGAGCCAATGAGATAATGAGCCCATGGCTCAGTTTGGACCAATGATCAGAACATTCCAGAAAAAAAGTCCTCCACTTCTCTTAATTCAGAGATACCCAAAGGAACCTTCTCTTTCTCTCTCACCTCAAAAACTTAATGACAAAATAGTGGGTCCAAATAGATTTTAGCAGATACCTACATCCACAGGGAACCAGGCTGAGAATGCAGATGGCTGATCAGGGTGGAGAGAGGGGCAAGCAGCCTTGGTGACTTCCTTAGACCCTGGCTAGAACACCTTTGAATCCTGCTGGGCCTAGAACTAAAGGCGCATGAGCCAGCAAGTATCCCAATTGTCCAAGTGCATTTAAGTTGGCTTTCTGCTACTTGGTGCCCAACTCCAGTCCATAAAAATCCCTTGTTTCAATCACTGTTTTAGGTAAAATTATTTTATTGTTAAAATAATTGTTTCAACATTCCACTTCGCTCCAATTGCAACTCATTGTAAAGATCCTTGATTCACCATCAAACTTCTTGAGATTTGGAACAAACCTGTGCCTCAACTCTGCTTTTCCTAAGCATAAGTTTAATGTGTAGCTATCTAAGCACCTGTCAGAAGAATACGAAGTCCTGGTAACGGGGAAAGCAGTCAGGATCACAGCACTGCCACCCTTCCCTGCACCAGGCGTGAATGGAAAGATCAATAGCACTGCCAAGCAGGCAAGTATTTTGTTACAGTTCAGAGCAAACCCAGCTGCTCTTTGATTTACTAGCTTCGTCTCTGCAGTGACGCAGATATCCTGAAAGATGACCCACTTTCTGGGTGTCCAAAGACCTCGAGAGACGGAGAGCCGTATCTTAGATGGGATGCATCAAGTTGAATCCTGCCAGCTCATGCACTTGGTGTCTGTGGCTACTGTTCTTTTATGTAACTTCTCGCTCTGTAGCTGCATTTCTTTTCTGTTGCCAAAGATTATCAGACTTTTGCCAAGTCTGTCTGAGTCAGAAACAAAAGATTTGAAATGCTATTCCAGATTGTTATAGTTTTTTAAAAATATACTTTAATAAATTATAGCCTCTATACGATAAAACTCAGTAATTAAAAATGGAGTCCTTTATGAGATCTGATATATTTACAATCATAAAATGATTTACTCTGCTCACAATATGGCACATGCCCATGATTCTGAAGTTCCTTTATAATTTCCCCAACTTCTACCCACTCTGGGTGAAGGTAGCCTTCATCTGCTCTCTGTTGAGACAGTGTTTCTTTCTTTAGAACTTTAATAGACACAGAATCTGGGGTTGTCCCTTCTTCCGCACCTTGCTTGCCACTCTACTTTGTCATATTTCTGTAAGATCCAAATGGGTCAGACTCTGATTTAGGGAGTGGCCTATGTAACATTTGTCTGTTTAGAGGCCTGGTGCCTCCCAATGTTCTCATCAAAAAAGGTATCATCCAAAACTCAGCTATGAATGCTGGACTCCTTGCTTCCCACCAAGCCGAAGCGCTGCTTGCTCTAACCATCTCTCTGTCTTTCCAGTCTGCCAAGGCCTTATTGGCCATCCACAGGCAGGTAGGTTATGTTAAGAGTTCTCTCTGAAGAGCTATGTTGCCTTGACAAGTCTTCCTGGTACCTTTCTGATATATTTCTTCAAGGTGAATTTTTACTTTAAATTGCCAAGAAAAGTAAAGGATTTACAAATAATTATGCTATAAAAAGTAGTGCTAAGAGCCTCGCAAATTGAGAGCATGTTTCAGGTGAACACCCAGCAGGGTTATGCTAGAGATGTAGTATTTCGTTCAATATATTCACTTAGTATGTTATTGAACCATTCTGAGACTTGAATTTCTCTTTAGCAGTTCAAGGATACTAACACTCATTATTATTTTGAAGATCCAGTTTGATGCTATATACATGTAGACATATGCACATGTAAGCATTCAATGCTGGGTGCTGTTAGTGTTAGGATGTATATATGATATATATATATACATACATATACACATATACATATATGTACATTTAAGAGTCATTTCCTTGTAAGGGATCATTGATTCACACACACCCTCCTTTTTTTTTTTTTTTTTTTTTTGAGACAGGGTTTCTCTGTAGTAGCCCTGGATATCCTGGAACTTACTCTGTAGACCAGGTTGGCCTCGAACTCAGAAATCACCTGCCTCTGCCTTCCAAGTGCTAGGATTAAAGGTGTGCGCCACTACTGCCCAGCCATTCATTCACCCCTTACTCATAGCTACTGATGTCACACAAATAGAGATGCTTCAAAATGACATGAAGCCCTTTCCAATGTGACCTGCCATCATTCATTTTTAAAGCTCACATTTCTATGCAGGATTTTGAATATAACAACTATATTTTATATCAGTTTGTCATTGTTAACATCCCAGGCTGAAATGAAGTAGGTTCAATTCTTTAAAAATATATGCACAAGCTAGTGGGTTCAAGAGACTTGGTATAAGGTATCTATCAATACCCCATCATACCTGGGGATTCACTAAGTACACCCTGTCCTAGGCCTTGGGTCTGAATCCTTATTTCAGGTTCCTCAGGGAACAAGCAGAAGATATTGAGTCAGTGGACAGTCCCTGATCATCTGCTGACTCCTAAGCCTTAGCTCTTCCCAGAGCTCTGGGTTTAGGGGTTGAGTATCCCAGGCTCAGGAAAGAAAAACACCTCTTAAATGGCTCAGAGAAGAACACAGGGCTGGTGGCTGCACCTTGTAAATCCATTTGGTGGATCTTAGAAGGTGATTTCCCATCCCTTGAGATGACCATGAGCCTTTCACTATCATGGCAGACTTAGTGATGATGTCATCATCAGTTGACTACAGCCTCCACCCTCCTCACTAT
>NW_022196911.1:8781797-8785327 GCF_008632895.1 Mastomys coucha | reverse complement strand
CTCCACCCTCCTCACTATCATGGCAGACTTAGTGATGATGTCATCATCAGTTGACTACAGCCTCCACCTTCCAGAAGCTTCTACTCTGTAAGTCAGCGCGAACCAAAGATTATTTGAAGACATGAGGCTTACTTTCATAAGCAGTCAGGAACAACCTCAAAGCTAAACTCCCAAGTCTTACAGACAGGAACCCAAAGAAGGAGGACTTGGAGGGCTAAAAGAGGGGCCATTAACTGTTGGGGGACACCCAGGGACTTTCATACACTTTTAGTGGGTGGCCCCATTACCAAGACAAAGGCCATACCCAAAAGCAGCAGAGGTTCTGGTATCTGACATGAAAGAGCTTCAGCTAACTCCTGGACAGGAAGCACACCAACTGCTCTCCATGAAGAGAGAATTGCACCAAGCAACGCAATACACACTGCTTGCTCCCCGTGAAGCAGAGTTGCCAAGCTACCCACCATGCACAGTGCCTGCTCCCCATGAAGAGAGCAGTGTGCCAAGCTACCCCACAGTTCACACTGCCCGCTCCCCATGAAGCAGAGTTGCCAAGCTCCCTGCAGTATTTTGAGACACTTAAAATATAAAACAAGAGCAAGTAAACCATTTACTGTGTAAGAACACATAAAAACAAAATCTGTGTAGACCTTATTCCAAAGACTCAGGGAGTTGTCATGAAGGAAGGAGAGGGAAGACTATAAGAGCCAGAGGCTCAGGAATCCTGCTGAAGACAGTACAATCTATATGTGGCAGGGAAGCCACACCCATGAAATCTCAATGGCATGGCCACCTAAACAGGACCTGAGCAATGACAGCAACAGTTGACACACCAACCTGGATGGAGGAAACCTCACAAAGTCCTACCCAAAGAAGAAGAAGAACTACACAAGGCTGAGAGAAGAGAGTAAGTCTGCACCAGCTATGAGAACCCAATGGGCCAACTGATCCCAAGTAGTCAACTCTAAACCCATATACACTAAATGAACAGATTGTATTCATAAATGTGTATGTGTGTGCAAAACAACAATAATTAAAAATTAGAAGGCCATGGATTTGAGAAGGGGTTTAGAGGAGTAAGAGGAGGTTGAAACACATGAAGGAGCTGGTCCTGTAGAACCAGAGCTATTGGATCTCCATGACATAGGACAACAACAGGATATCTGAGAGGAGTCCTGGTGAGAATCCAGTGTTCATATTGTAGCAGAAGCCAGAGACCACGAACCATACCAAAGACTCACTGCAATGAACATTTACAAGTAAAGATGTTTGGGCAAAAGGTGTACTATGTGACACACTGTGACACATGACAGCTTTTGTAGTGAGATGTTTATTTATTTATCTGTTTTTTTATTTTTACTTTTTTTAATGTTTTCTTTTGGGGGAGGCTGTAAGGGTGGAGGATGGATATGGAAGGATGGGGAGATGAGTGGGATTGAGGTGCATGATGTAAAATTCACAAAGAATCAATAAAAAGTTAAAAAAAAATTACTTATATCTCTTTAATAAAGCTTACAGTTTTTTAAAATCAACCACAATGAAGAAAAATCTGTATCAAGATGCTTTTGAATGAGCAGTTCTTATCAAAATTAAGAATGAGCCCCAGTCCCCAGGACTAGGGCTGCACAGCAAAAAATAAAGTGTGAGCCACATAGGTGAGTTGACATTGCCTATGGTTTGTGTCACAAATGATAAAAATAACAGGTGAAATTAATCACACTGAAATGCTTTAATGACTCTAATCTATTCCAATATTATCATTTCCACATGTACTCCATAAAAAGTTATTTACAAGGCATGTGTACACTGCTTTGGAACAAATCTTTGCAATCCATTGTGTGCTTGTCTCTCATGGTACATCTCAGTATGGACAATTCAAATTTTTCCTCCTGATGCATATGAAGCCAGGGGCTGTGGTACTGGGTAGAAGGGGCTGGCACCCTAGACCTGGGGATCTTACCCAGGTCTTCTATGGCAAAGATCGACTCTGAAAGCTTTTCAGCCCTAAACGAGTCCCAGTCTCCACCCATGCAATTTGGCATTCTGCACAATACTACAGAACCAACACAGTGCCTCCCATCTGAGGCCTCCAAAGGACAGGCTTTAGCCACAGCCTCAGCGAAGGCCCACAGCTGCAGCTGTGAGTCACATGTGGATATATTTCTTTATTTCTTAGAAACAAAGATGGGAACATTTTTATTTTTATTCTTCGCTGGGGCATACTAATATGAGAAGAATCTTCCAGGGAACAGGAGAAAGCACTTGCCCCTTAAACTCTAGCATCCACAACACACAGGACGTGTGGGAAACACAGAGGTTGGTGTTAGGCAGACTGAATTAGACATGTTACTGAACTTTCCAGGAGCGCCTACAGGTGCCCAGAGTCACCCTAGAAGCAGAAACGCTCTCAGTGTCAGAGCTCAGTGTCTTCAAGGACAGTAGCCTGCCTGGGTACTTGCAGACTTCAGTTCTGAATAAGCACATTGGGTAAGATGCTAGACAAGGGTGTGCTGTTTGGTTTGGGGAGAGGCAGAAAAGGTACTCGTACTACATATAAATCTCAATACCCCACACCCATCCTATAGGAATTCCTATTGTCCTGGTTCTTGGTCTCGTGATTCATCAGGAGTCATTGTCCTAAGAATATGGCCTTTGACACCTTGAAAAGCAGAATTATTGAGTCACCTGCTCACTAGCTGAGGGTGTCCACGCCTGTGGTGGTTTGTATATGCTTGGGCCAGAGAGTGGCACTATTAGGAGGTATGGCCTTATTGGAGGAAGTGTGTCACTGTGGACATGGGTTTTAAGACTCTCATCTTAGCTGCCTGGAATCTAGTCTTCTACTAGCAGTCTTCAGATGAAGATGTAGAACTCTCAGCTCCTCCTGTACCATGCCTGCCTGGATGCTGCCATGCTCTTGCCTTGATGATAATGGACTGAACCTCTGACCTGTAAGCCAGCCCCAATTCAATGTTGTCCTTTATGAGACTTGCCTTGGTCATGGTGTCTGTTCATAGCAGTAAAACCCTGATTTAGACAATGCCACCACCAGGGCTCTCTCACACCTGTGCTGGGATAGCAACATGACATGGATGAGATGCCGCTCACACAACACTCAGGACAATGGCACCAGGATGGCATTCTCCAAGAGTGGCAGGGGGAGTGCCAGTGTTATCAGTCTCCTCACAGGAAGGGGCAGGACTCCCCTCTTCTCTCCCTCCTGCAGCTCTTACAGTCAGGAGACCCTACATTCCCTAACTTCTACTGCCACCATGTTCTCAGCCCTTGGTTGGCACTAATCTCCTCCTGTCCGACACCTCGGGTGCCATGTTTCCTCAAGCTTGGATCTGAGCTGGCCCCTGCGGATTCCCTTGAATTTCTTGTTCTAGTGAGCTCCAGTCTTCAATGTTCAGCCCTCCCCTCTCTCCCTAGTATGCTTGGGAATCTGGGGTTGCTCCATCTAGGAATAGAGTCTTCATGTTTGCTTCAGTGGTAACATTAAAATTGTGTCTGTACTTTTGTTGCTTTTTTTT
>NW_022196911.1:8761563-8781787 GCF_008632895.1 Mastomys coucha | reverse complement strand
TTTTTGTAACAGTTATCAGCACCAGTCTCCTTAGCCATGATAATAGAAGAGTTTATCTCCTGGTCATTGTTACTTTATGGAATCTTCCTGTACTCTAGGTAGGTTTGGTTTTGGTTGGTTGATTTTTTCCCCCCTTTCTTTTCTTTTTGCTTCTATAAGCCCTGGCTAATCATCACCAGTATCGTTTGCTGAATACTTCTGAGTCCCTTCTTTTCCACTCCATTACAAGGCACGATTTTGTCCAGTGTGGCAAGGTGGGACCAGTTCTGCAAATCTGTATGGGCTGTGATATAAAAACTGCTGTTATAGGACTCTCTAAAACTAGTTTTTCCTTTAGTGTTCCAGGCAGTGGCTTTCAGGCCTAGAGGAAAGGATACTCTCCATTCTGCTCTGTGTACCTCCAGGGCACAGGCAGGAACTAAGCCTTGAACCCTGGAATTTGTGATAGTGTTCATTACAGATATAATCTAGCCTTTCCTGGCTCATTAAGAGTCTGGGGGCTCCTCAGCCATCGACTGTCTGAAAGGGAGACAATGACCTGAGTCCCCATGTGTCGATTCTCAGGTATGAGCATTCATACATTAGTTCATTGTTCTCTGCTCTTAACTGTGGGTGTGAAGTAACTGGCTCTCTTGTGTTGTTGGGACTTCTCTGCAATGGTGGACTGAAGTCTGAACTTGTGAGTCAAATAAATCCTGCTCCCTTAGTTTGCTTACATTTAGGCATTTTATCACTAAAATAGGAAAAACTAAGATAGGTACCATCCCAGGATTAACTCCTGCAGCCTGTCAGTGCCCCGTCTGACTCTCATTGAGAATTGGAATCCAGAAAATGGGCAGCAGATCCTAGTTTATAAATTATATTCGACTCAGAAATGGGAAAGATACAAAAACATGTCTGCTTATTAACTGGTCTTCACATTGGCTCAGTTACTGGACAATTTGGAGGATCTATTCTCCACCCTCAGCACAGACTCAGATGACGGTATTGGCACAGAGAGGCAACAACTAACTCTACTCTGTGCCTGAGAATAAGTCACCAGATACCCTCACAGGGGCCCCCAGAGGTCTGCTCAGAATCACTTCCATTTTCAGTGTTTCATTTGGGAATGCTGAGAAACTACCCAAGACATCCTAGTATGATGGAGGAGCGTGAGGATAAGCTTACATGCTCCACAATGAATGGGCGGTCTAAGACTGGCTGCTCCTCTTCCTGGCTCTCAGTTTTCAGAATATTCTGAACACAGTAACTGTTGATCTGTGTGTTCCTTGTTGCTTACAGCAGAACCTTTTCTAGGGAAAGAGGCAATGCTTTTATGTGTGAGCCATGAGCAGGTGGGACACACCATCCTTGGGACTCAAGATTGGAATGGTATTAATAGTGAAGTGCAACAACTACTTGGCTAGGATCGACACCATGGTAATGTGTGTTGATGCTATACTGCGCTTATTCCTGACTTTCTGAGCTATGATTCCATTTATTGTAGTCCAACAAACCACACATATTAGTTTTGATAATTAATAATTGTACAGGCCTGGATTTCAATGAGAATCCCTTCCATGCGTGCATGTGTGTGTGTCTGTGTTCATGTGTATGCACATATGCATGCAAGTGGAGGCCAGAGTTTGAGAGAAGATGTCTTTCTAAATTGTTCTCCACCTTATTTTATGAAACAAAATCTCTCACTAAATCTGTAAATCACTGACTGGCAAGACTGCTTGCCCAGTAAGTCCCAGAGATCAGCCTGTCTCCAGACTTCCAATGCTGGAGTTATAGATGTGTAATATCACACCTGGATTTCACATAGGTGTTGGGATCTGAACTCAGGTCCTCAAGTCTGCCACAGCAGGTACACGTTACTGACTGAGCCATTCCCCAACCCCGAAAAAGTCTCTGACTATTCACAAAACACTCCAAACTGAAGCATGCCAGGACTCACTTTGTCCACCAATAAAGGGGAAAGCTTACGTTAAGTTCTTTTAAACACATCTGTTACAAGGAAAGAAAGTATAGTGGGCTGAAGAACAGTTATCAGGAGACAGGAGAGATGGCTCAGTGGTTATGAGAGCTTGCTGCTCAGTGATGAGATCAGACTCCAGGACCCATGTAACAAGTCGGGCTTCTTGCCCATACCTTACTCCTTAGAGAGTAGGGCAGGAAAACCACTGGCTGAGTTTCAGCCTAACCAATAACACCCAAGCCCAGGCTCAAGGAGAGATTCTTTCTCAAAGGAACAAGTGGGCAGAGATGGAGGACAGCGCTGATACCCTAGGTTGGTGCATACCTCGACCCTGTGCATCCACACACACACACACACACCCACACACAATACAGAAATATACAACAGAATCTTTAAAAAAAAAACAAAAAAGATTAATTACTGATGAGACAAAACATTGCAAAGAGGATAAGAATTAAATAATGATGGGCTGGCGAGATGGCTCAGCGGGTAAGAGCACTGACAGCTCTTCTGAAGGTCCTGGGTTCAAATCCCAGCAACCACATGGTGGCTCACAACCACCCATAATGAGATCTGACGCCCTCTTCTGGTGCATCTGAAGACAGCTAGAGTGACTTACGCTGGAGTGAGCAGGGCCAGAGCGAGCGGGGCCGGCAGAGGTCCTGAGTTCAATTCCCAGCAGCCACACACATGATGGCTCATGCCCATCTGTACAGCTACAGTATACTCATACACATAAAATAAATAAAATAAATCTTTAAATAATGAATAAAGGCAATAGCACTATACAAAGACACTGAATGTATCTAGGGAGACAGTTTTGAGAGCAAATATTATGCAGGTTATTTTAGAAATAAGCACATCCAATACAGAGCCTTGAAACTCTCTGAATACATGGGTGAACAGATTACACAGTGTGTGTCTCCATATATGTTTCCAAGACAACCTCCTGGAAGCTATACTCACAGGGACCATTCAGGTGTGTACTAAGCACACTGTATTCTCTATGATTCAGCTTTTAATGTGAAGAAGATTTTAATTACAACAATTAACAATCAGCTTGTTGAACTAGAGAGGTTAGTAATCCTTAGACCATGGAATATACCAAATGGTAAGACCATAAGTGATCCTGCCTGGGGTAGTTCTATAACTCAGTCAACTGACAACTGAGCAGCCTGCTCTGAACTGCAGAATGAATACATAAACTGGCTTCTAGTGAGCTGTCTATGGCAGGTCCTAGAGACATGGTGAAGCCTTGAGACTTACATATGTTCCTGGGAACGCATGAGTAAGTGCTTAATCTCTACTTCAGTGTACATGATAAAATTAGTCATGCTAGTACCCATCCAATAACCTCACACAAAAAGTGTGTGCTTCCAAGTGCCCTATATGTGTCTACCCATGTCCTATATGTGATCACAGGTGACCTGTGAGTACTTTCAGGTGTTCTGTGTGTGCCTCCAGGTGTCCTGCGTGTGTTTACATGTGCTATATGTGTGATTCCAGATGCCCTATGCATGCCTACCCATTCCTATATGTGATCACAGGTACCCTGTGTGTGCTTACATGTGCTCAATATGTGTGTCCAAGTCATCAATTTTAATCCAATCTAAATATGAGGATTTAATGTCAAAACATTTAAAGGTTGGTAGGAGCTATATTCTAATTTCTGATTATTGAGAACATGTAAAGATACAAATGCTCTAATTACACCCAGTTCCCTAGTGACTATTCACTACAACAGCATTGACCCTCACCTGAAGAAAAAGACATTTATACTAGACATCAAGTCATTGTGCAGACAAAGCATGGATGCAAATGGCTTGAGGACCATTAGTACACCCATAGCATCTAAGGATCCAGACCACTGGGACAGAGTAACCACATGACTCGTCTAGAGATCCTTCAGCTGAGTTCACAGCCACCAGGAGACAGGAGACAATGTGAAGAAAACCACTTCAACCACTCACCCAGGTGTCCCTTTTAGCCTACTTTCCATGGTTGCCCTCAGGGGTGGGGTGGGGGGCAGGCATTGACAAAGATTTGCTATTACATGAACCATGTCTTTAATAGGATAAAAGCCCTTGGTTCTGGCCACTTTTCTTAAGAGTCCCTAAGTCTTTTCTCTGTCAAAGGATTTAGAGATCTCTTCTAAGATTTTCCTTTATTCAGACCCTTGAAACAAGGCAGATTTTATCATGAGAAAAAAGAAGGCTCAGTCTCCCTTTCTATGCCTGTGTTAAATTATATCCTTCTCCTTCCACTAACACTGAATCCAAATGAAGAACATACAGTGTGGCCCATATTACTTGTTTCTGATTCCAAAATTAAGTATTAAACCAGGTCTTGTCATAGGCAGAAAGGACCATGATTAGTGCCCACATGTTGCTATTCAAATAATTCAGTTACTTATTACAGGAATCTTGAGCTTAAGTATTCTCCTAGAAGAGTGAATATTTTCCCCCCAGGAAAGTTCAACCCCTGACACCTCAGTTCTCTATCATCCTGGTGAGACTTTGAGAAGCGAGATTTGTCCGTGCGTGCTCCCTGTAGTATAATTCCCCACTGCTGTGTCTGCATGGTGGGGACATCCCCTCATGGATCAATGTCCCTCCAGCTCTGTGGAAGATAGTGGGTTTCACCTGCTTCCAGGACACACATCGTAGGAAGAGTTCATGAAGAAAGGCAATTGTCCTGATGGGTTAGAGAGGGAACGAGCCGGTGCTGTCATGGTAACTGAAGCCTGGGATTATGAATGCCATGGACCACCTACCAGGGACAGGGCAGCACAGTGCTGTGGAGCCTGCGTTCATCTCTCATCTCCACTGGACAATGTATTCACAGAGAGGCACCTACTCTCATCCCCTCACAGCAGGAAGTGAAATGCTTTGGATGGCAGAAAGTGATTTTGCCGAAAATATAAAGGCTGACCAAATAGCACAGGAACAAGACACTTGAAAAAGCCAACTGTCTTTCTCTCTCCCAGTATGAGTATGAAGAATCAAAGAGAGGATTAGAGTGCTCAAAGGCAGAAAATAAGGAAAGGCAAACAACCCCTCTTCTATCCCATTAGGCGGAGACTCAGACACAAAGATGTTGGGAGTAAAAGGGACTCCTGCCTCTGAAGGACAAAGCCAAGGTCAGCTATTAAGGAGGAACAAAGGGTGAGCCCTGACTTCCAGATTATATAACTAGTGAATGACCACCAAACGTACTGTCACGATGTGGAGCTTAGAACGCAATCTACTCGCCTGCCAGTGAGCTTTGCCAGACAGAGTAGAGGAAGTGAGAAGAAAAACTTTACTCTCTAGTTCTTCCAAGTGGAAACTGCTATCTACAGCCAGAACTCCTTTGGATAGTGAGTATTTGTGGTGGTTTCAGTGAAAATGGCCCCCGTAGGTTCATACGTTGTCAGTGAGCTTGGAGGTTTCAAAAGCCCAGTTTCATTCTTCTCTTTACCTGTGGATCAGGATATAAAGCTCTCAGCTATTACTACAGCGCTAGGCCTGTTTGTTTCCTGCCATGATAATAATAGACTAACCTTTTGAAACTGTAAGCATGCCCCTAATTGAAGAATGTTTGGCCCAGGGAATGGCACTATTAGCAGGTGTGGCCTTGTTGGAGTAGGTGTGTCACTGTGGGTGTGGGCTTAAACCATGATCCTAGCTGCCTGGAAGGCAGTCTTCTAGCAGACTTCAGACGAAGGTGTAAAACTCCCAGCTCCTCCTGTACCATACTTGCCTGGACCCTGCCACGCTCCTGCCTTGATAATGGACTGAATCTCTGAACCTATAAGCCAGCCCCAATTAAATGTTGCCCTTATAAGAGTTGCCTTGGTCATGGTGTTTGTTCACAGCAGTAAAACCCTAACTAAGACATTAATTAAATGTTTCTTTTTTATAAGAGTGACCCTGGTCATGGTGTCTCTTCATAGCAATATTACTATAAATAAGACAGTATTTAACAATAGTGGTGTCTAGAAAAGGACAGATTGTAGAGTGGAAAGGTAGCTCAGGTAAAGTGCTAACCAAGCAAGTATGAAGAACTGAGTTACATTCCCAGTACCCCTAAAAAATGGCAGGCATGGAGGCAGACATGTGTATCCTCATTTTTTTCCCCATTTCTGAAGAGGAGGAAACAAGCAGATCCTTAGGGTTTGCTGGCCACCAGTCTAAGTAGCAAACTCCAGGCCTATGAGGGACTCTGTTTGAAAAATGAAACAAAACAAAAACAAGGTGGTCTAGCACCTGAGGCATGATACCCAAGGTAAACCTCTGACCTCCATATGCATACACATGCATGTGGATGACTCTCCTACAGCTGTCTGAGACCTTAGATTCAAGACCTACCCAGATCCAAGAATAGCCAAATCCTAGGAGAGTGGGGACCGGTGGTCGCCTTACTACACTTTCCTTGTGGACTTACTACCTGTCTTGGGCTCTGTTAAAAGTTGGTAGAGGCAAGATCTTGTAGTGAGAATTTTGGTTTCTTTGAAACACACAGAAATATTGTGGGGATATATTTTTGTTTTAATCCCAGGTGTGGCACATAGGACTGCTCTGGACTGTCCACAGCAGCTGACTATGATTTGCCTCATGCTCTAGCAGAGGTGTGATTTTGTCAGCTGCAGATAGTTTCTGCAGTTGTGTGATATTTGTAATTCTGGGGAGTTTTCAGAGGGCATATAAACGCTGGACCCTGAGAGTTGTTGATTGTTGTTGTAGCTAGTTGGTTGTTGGTTGGTTTGTTAAGTAGTTGTGTGCAAAGAAGAAGAAGAAGAAATTAGATATCCCAATGGTGAAGATCAAACTCGCTGAAAGGAACTTGATGCCCCCGAGTAGCAGGAATTCTAGTAATAAACGTTGCCCCCTTTCTCTTCTATTCTTTTTGTTCTCCTATCTAGTGTTAGGGGGGTCAAAGGGTAGAAGAAAATGGGTGGGGAGGGTGGATAAAAGAAGAACACACAAAGTAGCCCAAGTCCAGCTACAGGATCCAGTTACTTACAAGTGGAAAATGAGTTTGAGTTGTAGAGAAGACCCCTGCTACTTGACTGCAGCTCACACTATGCCTTGGTGAGACATCCCAAAGCCTTCCTCTGACTCTTTCAGCCCAGGACATTTGCATCTCTAATTCAATGAAAGCCACAGGATGCTCTCCTCCCTATCCCACTATCTAGAAGCTGGCTTTTTTGGGGGGCAGATATTTTATTTAACTTTTAGATTTTTTTTTTTTAACTTAAAGTTACTGTTTGTCAAGCTTGGGAAAGGAGCGCAGGGAGCCTGTCTTACTCCGGATCATAGTTGAACCATCTCCGTCTGCATGTTTATTCCATCATGCTTTTTACCCAGCCAACTTTCCTACAGGATGTATTGCTGTCTTACTTTCAAAACGTTAAATGATGTGGGAATGAAAGAAATTCATGTCAATACAAAGTATTCACAGGACTCAGATCGTTCCCTAAAGTTTGAAGCGTGTTAAGCTAATCCATGGCTGAAAGGTCTGTTTTCTGTTGTGCACTGTCAAGTTCCTCAGTATTTTTTCATGCATCTGGGAATATTTGAGGGTGATAGCATGCACGCCATAGCTGTCAACATCAGAAAGCATCGTAGGGATGAGGGTGTTCCCTGTGGAAACAGCACTATTAGCTCTGGGTGGGTTTCCAGGAGTTTCTTTCCAATACCTTCACTATTTCGGAAGTTCTGAACCGAACTGAACTGAACTGGAGAGCCTTCAGCATTTCACCTGAGAGTATTTGTATCTCAACTTGGAGCCAACAACTAAACACATCAATTAAGAAGAAAAAAAAGGCAGAGTGGCTGAATACATGGCTCGGCAATTAGCGCACACACCACTTTTCCAGAGGACCTGAGTTTGATGCCTAGCTCACAAGCCACCTATAACTCCTTCTCTGGAGGAATCCAAAGTCTCTGGCCTCTGCAGGCACCACAAGCATGTTCCTGTGAATACTTTGTATTGACATGAATTTCTTTCATTCCCGCACCATTTAATGTTTTGAAAGTAAGATAGCAATACATCCTGGAGGAAAGTTGGCTGGGTAAAACTGGGATCCAGCTTAAAGGGAGGCCGCAAGGCCTGACATTATTACTGATGCTATGGTGTGCTTACAAACAGGAGCCTAGCATGACTTCCCACCTGGAGGCCCAACAAGCAGGTGAAAGAGTCAGATGCAGATACTTACACTCAACCAATGGACAGAAGCCAGGAACCCCTGAGGTTGAATTAGGGAAAAGCTGAAAGAAGCTGAGGAGGAAGGCGACTCCATAGGAAGACTAACCTGGACTAACCTGGACTAACCTGGACTAACCTGGACTAACCTGGACCCCAGAGATCTCTCAGACACTAAGCCACCAACAAAGCAGTATTCACCAGCTGATACGAGACCCCCGACACATATACAGCAGAGGACTGCCTGGTCTGGCCTCAGTGAGAGAAGATGCACCTAACCCTTGAGAGACTTGGTCCCCAGGGAGTAGGGAGGTCAGATGGGGTGGGGGAGGGGTACATCCTCTTGGAGACCAGGGACGGGTGAAGTGTGGGATGAGGAGCAGTCAAGAGGGGAAACTGGGAGGAGGATAAACACTGAACTGTAAAAACAAAAATTAAAGAATAAAAAAAAGTAACCAGCTTGAACTCATAAATAAAATATAAAATATATTTAAAAAACCCCTTAGTCAAGAATGCTGCCTCAATACTGGCAGTTGCTGGGGTCTAGTGCAGTTCAGTGCAGTGGTGGTTGTCCTCTCGATGTATTAGCTCCTCATGAATAAGGCTGCATGTCATCCATTACTATGGGTAGTGTAAAAACAATCAGCATTTGCTTAGGCCACATTCGTGGGTAGATATGGAGGTGGCTGGTTTAGTTGTGGGCAATCCTTGCTAGAGTAATTCTACTTCAGGATCCTCTGGGACCACCAGGTAAGCCCAGGGATATTTTCCTCTTTTTCTTGGATGAAGTACAGGGATAAGGCCCAGCCACACGAGCACATTCAAGCCCAGCCGCACTGCATCTAGCAATCTAACACTAGCTACATCACACCTTGAAGCCAAGCCCAATGTCAAGAGGGCAGAAAACATCCCACCGACCATGAGGTCAAAGCGTCGACATCTGTGCACTCAAAGTCAATGGAACAAGAGGATTTTCACACAGAAGCGAGGGAGAAGGTGTGAGCATTTCCAAACAGTAAGGGGGCCTACCTCAGTCATAAGCTCTGCAGAGCCGGATGCATGCTGTCTTCTCTAGCAACCAAAACAGTGCTGTTAGGGTTGACCAGTGACTTCAGTGAACCTCAACTGTGTGAAGATAACACCCGCCCACCCCATCTCTGCAGTTCATGGAGACTCACAGAGTAAGCTGTGGTTTCTAAGGAAACACTGAACTCCTGGCCACAGTCTACAAAGCCTCTCAGCTCAGCTGGTATGGCCACACCTCTAAGTGTGGCTCTGCTCATTCTGAGACTCTTGCCCAGAGACAGCACTGATCCAGTATGTGCTTGTAGATGGAAGCATCCATCCTTGTAGATGGAAGAGCCAGAGAGCAGCCGAAACTCATGCCTGGCAGATCCCAGTCAATGCAGCTGAGGAGTCTGACACAGGCTAGGGAAATGTAAGTCAAGAGGCAATGGATGCAGCTGAATGATACTACATTTTTATGGGGTGTGTGTGTGTGTGTGTGTGTGTGTGTGTGTGTGTGTGCGTGTGTGTAAGCAGTTGGAGTGCTACCAGAGACTACTACTGATAACATCTTTTCATGGTAAGAAAGAAAGAAGATAGCTCTCCATCACTCCCCAAAAGACCAAGTGTGCTACTATCAAGAATGCTTGCCCATTTCTTCTGTAATCCCGAGCATGCAGCACTTGGCCCTATCCTCAGGTAAATGCTGGTGTTCAATGCACCCACACATATCATTTCCTTCCATACACGGTATTCAGTTCTCTCACACAAAACTACTGCATGCCTGTCATGTAAGAGCAGAAAGTTGAACGGTACACTTTTGGCCAGGTGTCAGGCAAGATATAGCATGTTCCAAATGGTGGGAAGTACATTCAAACTGATGCCACAGGGAAAAATCAGTTGCTGGAGTATGCTAGAACTTCATAAGCACAGTAAAAGATATTGCTGGATCTTTCATCAAGTGCTCTAGCAGGGCAGTGGATGCACCTAAAGACATTGTGACACCCACCGTGTTGTAGCTACACCCATGCTGTAACTACCGCAGATATACTAAGAATTTTATTCTTACTCCTCAGTACACCCGACAATTACAGCATGCAGATGCTGAAAGTCTGAGAATAGCCAGGCTAGTGATGTAAGCTAATCCTGCATCGACACTGCTCACAATTGGAAATCCCGCCCATCCATGGATTCTCCTCAATTTCCACAAACCTTCCCATGAGCTCAAACCACCCACCTATTTGAGCATCCAGTTCTGTTCTGGAGACTTACATTCTCTGTGGACACTAGTCACTTTGATATTTGAATCTCCTGTATTTTGTGTTGCAGGCTATTTCTTCAATGAAGCCAAGGCCAGCCAAGAGCTTGGGGGCCATGAGCTGAGTAGCATTCATTTGAGATATAACTGAAGGCAGTTATATGCATGTGAATATAGTCAAACTACAGGATACATGTGAACTGCAGTGTCATTACAAAACCCATTGTTCTGTACAACAAATATATGCCAATGAAAATTTGAAGGACAAATAAGAAAATATTTCCAAAGAGATAACAACTGAGATGATCCCTTGAACAGACTACCCACATTACATATCCCCTTGGCTAAGTGGGTAGGATTGAATCCAAAGTAGCCATTTTCTTCCATTTCTTTTCTGCATTGGCTAATGCCTTGGGACGGGAGTGACCTTTGTTTGTACTGAATTTAGGTTATCTTCTGTAATCTAGAGCATGCAGGGGGAGCCCTAAGCAAGGTTTGTAGGAACCCTGCTGTCAACAGAGGGATTGGCTGAACTTGGCAGGCGGCCAAGGCAGTTTCAAAGAGAACAGAGCTGCCAAAGCGCCTCTGGCTGCTCTGAATCCAGCCAGACTCTTTCCTCCCTGTTCGAACCTTTTTTTCTGCTCCCTATGGTGGGCACCCTGAGGATAAAGCAGAAATTAGAGAGGTCTTTTAGAACAAGGCAGTTTACAAAATGGTAACTTAAAAGAGTCAGGATTTGCTGAAAAGAGACTTCTTTTACAGATAGGAAAGCATTGTCCAATCCTGCCCTGGCTCTGAATGTCCTTGAGTTTATATGCTGAGTGTGAAATGCAGGCAAAGAGTAACGTGTGAGGTAACTGTGTAAACATAAGGTTTCAAGGCGGTCCCAACATCGACACTGGCAATACTTATTTGAGTGACTGATATTTGAGTAACTGACTGCGTATGCTTAATATGAAACACAAACTATGATAGGGTCCTGCTTTGATCTTGGTGTCAGAGTTCAAGTGAAATGCCTGTGCTGCTTTTCATTATTTCTGGGTTATCATAAGATACATTTTGCACACTACTAAGCTTCATGGGCATTGGAAAGCTAGTTGACAAGGAGACTAAAGAATGCAACTCATTGAACACTTTTTAGAGGACGTTAGGGACCAATTCACTTTTGAGGGAAGGGAGAGTTAAGCATGCAGCCTCCTTTCCTAGACAACCCTATGCAAGGGTAACCGAAAGTTGATAAGAAACCCGAGCAGCTATATAAATATCCCAAGAATAAATGTAGCAATAAGGGTGAAATGAAAATAAGTTCTTTGTAACTTCTGATGAGTTAATCCACCCAGGCAATGACTGTCAGTCCCAGCAACATCCCAAAAGAGACAAGCAGGCAGCAAATAGCTCCTCTGGAAATGTACTGCGCCACTTAAGAAGTAGGCTTGCCAAAAATATCAAACCTGAACTCAATTAAACTCTAGCTCTGACTACTGAACTTAAAAGGAATACAAAGACAGAGGATTGTGTTAATGGGTTCTTAGAAATGGAATCAATAAGGTGTGTTCAATGGTTTGACAATGTGACAGGAGGTAGTCATCTTCAGAGAATAGTGCAACTGGGTTACAAAAAAAAAAATCACACATGTAGCTCATACTATTTAAGTGAGTTCAGAATTGTTCTCTTAGAGGTATTTATAGTTCTTTGGCCACAGGCAGCCCACAGGCTAGATACATGTCAGACAGGTCTGTTTAAATAAAAAAATTGCTTAAGACTCTTCATTCCCAGAGCTGGTAGGAAAAGCAGCAGAAGAGAAACGTATAGAGAACTTACAAAGAGGCACAGCATCCGTCACAATATATAAATGCCACGAGGCTGCTATGGCAGCACAGAGCTGCAAGCCATGGTAAGGCGATGGGCAACAACACCTTGCTGGTTGATGCTAGACATCTCAGCTTCTTTCCCCATTGCTAGATGAAATATACCCTAGGGCAAAAGCAGCTTAAAGGAGGGAAGGGTTAACCTAACTCACGGTTCTGGGTTGCAGCCTATCCTGGTAGGGAAGTCACATCAGTTGGAGTTCACATCACAAAGGTCAAAGGTCACATTGCATCCCCAACCAAGAGCAGACAGCAATGAATTCTTGCATGCAAGCCCTCAACTATTCTTCCCATTTTTTTTTTTTTTTTTTTTTTTTTTTTTACAGTCGTCAGGGATGCCCATACAGGGCGGTAGTCCTGCCCACAGTTAAGACAGCCTCCCCACATCAAGACAATCCCTCACAAACATTCCCAGATGCTAACCTTAAATTGGACAATCAATCCCTCACAGGTGTGCTCTCCTCGGTGTCCAGTTGGTGCCTAGTCAGCTCCACCATAGGTTTAACCATTTATTCTTAGAGTAGCAATATTGAGGTTATATTTTGGATCCCACCAGTCTCCCCATGTGCTCTCCCCATGCACTCTCCCCGTAGCTATCATTCCCAGCAGCTGGATCACAGCTTTGATTATTTGCATCGAATCTGAGAGTCACATGCGTATCTTCCTCAATATTCATTCAGCAGTGTCCTGAGGACAGCACCATGATCCCAGAGTTGAGTTGTTTATGCTTCTACATCAGAGAGAAATATCACAAGATGCAGCACCCCTGGAGCCGGGATAGTCATCCAGGGGATTGGAGAAGGTAGAGGAGAGAAACTTCAAGTTTAATGGCAAGCCAGCAATTAGGGGGGTCTATGTGAAATGTGGAGTCATTCGCCTATTTTTCCTATCTTAATATGTTTTAATTTTTTTATATTAGCTTAGGGAATGGAGAGATGGCTTTGAAGTTAAGAAGTTTGGAAGTTTGCTCTCCCAAAGGACCCAGGTCCAATCCCCAGTACCCAGGTGACAATTCACAATCACCTTAACTCCAGTCCCAGAGGATCTGATGCCCTCTTCTGGCTTCTGTGGGCACTGCATGCATGTGAAGTACAGACATATGTAGGCAAAACATCTACACATATAAACCTTTGTTTTTATTAAAACAACTTTTAAAGAAAACAATCAGTAAAGAAAACCATCATTAGACGGAAACAGAAGCAATAGACATAGCTCTGGTAGCAAAATGCTGGCCAATATAGCTAGGCTTCTACAAAAATTCCTTAGGGAGTCAGGTCTGGCTTTGGATGGAAACCTCTTGCCTATTGGGCTTCAGATGAGAGCCGTGATGACTCAGAGGCCACCGGATCCAAGTTCAGGATCTTTTACAAGCACAGCCATGTAGGATGCTGAGTTCTCCCTGCTAGTATGGTCTTTTCTGTGAGTCTCTGAGAGCACTGTAAATGGAGCAGCACATCCATCCACCCTTAGATGGCTGTAGCATTATATTGTCAGCCACCAGCAGGCAGCTGTTGATCTAGATTGTACACCCCTGGTACTATGTGTGCAATGTCTTCAGCATCCTGCTTAAGAGGATGGAAAAAAATATTTACTTGACCATTAAAACCAGGGGCTTAGAGAGATGGCTCAGTCAGTTAAGTTCTTGCTTTGCAAGTACTGGGACCTGATTTTCATCCCCAGAACCCAGGTAGAAAAGAATTGGGCCTATAATTCTAGCTTTGGAGAGGCAGAAGGGAGTGGATCCCTGGAGGTTTTCTGGACAGCCAACATAGCCTCTTTGGAAAATTTCAGGCCAGTAATCAGGTGCCATAGGAGCAACATCTAAAGTTGTATCCTCTGATGTCAACATGCACACACATTCATCCATGTGTGTGTGCACCCATGTATACACATGTGCACACACACATAAACCCTAAACACACATAGTCATCACCTTGATCCAACTTAGAGGACCTACAGTGAGAGAAAAGGAGGTTGGGAGAGTGGCAGACTATTTCTTCCCTATGAGGAATTCTTGTCTCAAGTGTTACCCCAAAGAGTAACAGGAATGAACAACAAAAATTGGTTCAGTCCAATGTTATACACACCACACACACACACACACACACACACACACACACACACACACACAAATGAAGGAGTGTTAAGCACAGAAGTTGTAAAGAATTAATTCACTCAACTTAACAGTTTACTACCAGTGATGATTAATGTTACCTCTGAGTAATTTGATGAGAGGTGTTTCCCATTGCATTTAGCTACACGCCTCAGGATCTGCAAGGCTTTCTCTCCTTGCTTCCGGGTGATCAGCCAACGGGGAGACTCAGGGACCACCCTGGTAAGGGAGATGATGCGTGGGTTAGGCTAGAAACCTGGAATCCCAGAATCCTGGGAGTTTTTCCAGTTAAAAAGATCTTACAATGACTGGCTTCCAAGTTAGGATAGGTCTCAGAATTGAAAACAGGCTCTCAGAAATGAATTTCTTTGCAAATTTACACAGAAAGTCAAAATAACTTGGCTATAAAAAAATTCTCCATGGAACATAGGTTTTGCAAGAGCAGGGAATCCTACAGTCCCACGTCTCTAATTACAAATATGAAATGGTTTAGGGACTAGTGAGTATTTCAGAAAAGGCAAAGTCTTTACCTCATTCATGGAGCCTGGCTTACCCATATATTAAAATTCAGTGAATAAATTATATTCAGCCTGGTAAGAGTCAAATGCATATATCTGGAACATCTTGATAATTTAATTCTCTGACACTGTTAACATCTCATTCACCAAAGCAAGTTAATTTGCTTAATGGATCTTTATGTTCTTTAATCTGCATGTTGAAATACCGAGTTTGTTATCTCATAGTTCTGATGAAAGCATTGCAAAGGGATAAATGATAACATAACCACTTAATCAGGAATTCAGTATTGGGGCATTTTACTGTTTATATTGACAACTGTCAATCAAGCAGCCAATAATCACTCTAGGTTGTCAAAACTCTGTAGTGATGCTCTAAGCCACGGGCCCTCTGGAGATTTAGGAAATCCCCTCCATTGCCTTCTTTTGCATGCATGCTGCTTTGGACTGTATGTTCGTGTGCCATAGGATAAATACGATAATGACCAAAATCCCATTACCAGTAGTAGAGGAGGAAGAGAAAGCTGGGCAGAGAGATGGCTAGTTGGATGCCCTGCCAGCTGGGGGTGAAGTAGGCAATCCCAGGAAGAATGATGATCCCAAGGGTGAAGAACATCTGGATCACGATTCCCACAATCCTCCTTTGTTTTGAACCAACTATTTCTGTCACTGGAAGGAAACAGACATAAGAGATTAGGGAAGTTCTCAGCATCAAAGCAGACAAGACTTGACACCCGTTTAAAAAAAAATCTGTCAGCATTATTAGAATTTTGTAGAAGATGAGGACGTGGAGGCTTCCACCTATGCAGAAGTGCTGGAGATGTCTTTTCCAGTTCCTTATGCATATGCACTTCTCTTTGCCCTGACCCTCAGGTACCCAAGCCAGTACCCTCTGGTTACAATTGAGAAGGGCAATAAACCTATGCTGGTTTCAGGACACCTCAACATGGCTGCTGTGAGGATCACTGTAAGTGTCAAAATAAACACAGCAGGCTAGCTTGACACTATCACCGTAGCTGTAAGAATTTGTACATTATAGTCTCTCTGGAACAGTTACCATAGGCGTCAGACTCGGCCAGGGCTTTCCATCACGAGACTGTTTAGATTATGAATCCTATCATTTGACTCTTCATGCATGTGACAGATCTCTAAAATCCACCTGGGAAATTTTGTTGCTGGAATCCTGACCTCTGCTTGTTCCCACTAATTGTTTTGTTATTGTTGTTGCTGCTGTTCTCAGTAATCCAAGGCATACTCACTGCCTTGCGACTGCCCTAACATCACAATTTCAAACCTCCACATAGACTTGGCGTGTGTTAAAAAATGCCACACACTTCAGTAATCTCTCTGTTCCAGCCAGCCAGTGACTCTCAGTCCCTCCTTGTACCTTCTCTCCTTTTCCTATCACAAAAAGAGCTTTGCTTCAGGTATCTAAAACACTCCTGCTAGGGTCTTATACAGTGGTCATGGGAGGGATTGGAAGTCCAGACATCTGGGACAATGATATCAGATGACCTCCCTCATTCCTTTGGCCATGAATCCTCCACCACTTGAAGTAGGAGGCTGGTTTGAACTTGAATTAGAGCCAAAGGGAACAGCCTGGACCAAAGAAACAGAAGCAAGGGGCAGTGTTTTATATTCTGTATCTGGTTCCCAATTTAAAACAGCATTCCCGTCTCTGACGCAACCAGAATCCCACCCCAAACCCTTGTCCCACTTGTGGGATTGCTGCAAGGAGGTGTCCAAGACTTAGTGTTAGGGGACAATGAGCTAGGAACCCCCACCCCCACCATCACCAAGCTAATTTTCACACAGAGGAGTGCTTGCAAAGGGACAGGTCTTACCGATAACGAAGCAAGTCATCCAGGCTCCCTTTCCAAACACCCCTTGCAGGAAGCGGAAGATCACAAACACAGAAAAATTTGGCGCAAATGCCACCACGACTCCTGTGACGCCAACGCCGAAACAGGATATTAAGTAAATGATGAGCCTGCCATATCTTAAGAAGAGAGAGAAGAAAGAGAACCTTAAACACCTTCATCAATGTAATAGAGACAGAACTAGACAGCATGCAAATGTTCAAAGAAAAATATGCCCTCTGTAACTTACCATTGCAGTAAACAATATTGGTAATGCTGCCTATGAAGCCAGAGAAAATGGAACTTGTCTCCAGAGTGACATTATAACATTAGCAGCCTACAACATGTCTTTGAGACGGAAGATTCCCCGGTGGTGACCACCTCTGCAATGCTGCTCTTGAATAGTTGCCCTGCTGGCCTGGTCCTGACCTTTGCTGTCATTTTGTGGGTGGAGTCTCAGGGAGGGGGAGGAGACAGGATGAAACAGGCCTGGCACATTACAGAACCCTCCATTTCAACCCTGTCCCATCCAGTTGCCAGTCATGACCTTGCACAAACTCCTGAGCTCTCTAAGACCCTGGTTTGCTCCCCACCCACCCCCACTTTCCAGCTCGAGTGGTAAGGAACAAATGGAGTTTTAATGTAAATACTCGTTATAAGGTGTTGGTATTGATATTTTTTCATGAGTTCTAAAACTGTAGTTAAATAGCTCAGACAAAGCAACAGGGTACTGTGGTCAGTTTCCCCAGTCTGGCACAAATCAGTTCCTTGTAGTTGGGATAGATGACTGGCTTGTCAGTGACCCATGAAAGCTTCCATTCTCTGCCATTTTCCTTACAAATGTCCACAACAACATTCTTACTTCTGCATTTTTGCATCAAGGGCAGAGATGGAAGCAGCCTTAATTTACCAATGTTTTAAAAGTCAACTCTATTTTTTTAAAAGCAGTTTTAGGTTTGAGCAGAATTTAAACAGAAAAATACAGCGTTCCCATGGACCACCTCTCCTGTCACACATGCACGCTTATCCTAGCACTGCCACTGAGTGATGCACCTAACAATTAATACGCTAAAGGTGACATCATTACAGATATCATTACCCATGTCTACAGTTCACCTAGGGTTTCAGGCCACAGACCTTCCCACTGTTTCCATACTTGGCAACTTTCTAGAATGTTCTATAGATGGAATCTTACAACTTGTAGTCTTTTTAAATTGGCTTCTTGAACTTAGCGATATAGGCTTAAGTTTCCTCGATATCTTTTCAGAGTTCCTAACTTGATCTTTTTAGTATGGAGGACTATCCCACTGTCTACACATATCATGGATCATAAGATCATTCACCTACTGCAGAACATCTTAGCTTCTGCAGATGCTGGTAATTATAAATGAATCAGCTGTAAGCTTCAAGCAAGAGTTTATGTGTGGCTGTACATTTTTAGCTTTGTTGGATAAATACCAAAACTGTAGTTTCTAGTCCTGTACATTTAGTTTTGCAAGAAACTGACAAACTGACTTCCTCTTTCTGTGCCATTATGTCTCCCACCTGCAATGAACAACAGTTTCTGTAATTCTACACTAATGTATTATATTATCCTGTATTTATTTGGTTTTTAAATTGTTATATGTTTGAGTGTTTTGTCTGAATGTATCTCTGCACTATGCGCGTACAATGCCTGCAGAGGCCATAAGTAGGCATCTGATCTCCCAGAATTGGAGTTACAGATGATTGTAAGCTGCCCTACGTGTAGTGGGAATCGAATCTGGGTCCTCTGGAAGAGCAGCTGGTGGAGCCATTTTTTCAACCTTTGCCCTGTGTTTTTTGCATCTCTGTTTTTAAATGCTAATGTTTTATTTTTCTCCTGACATGTTCACTGGTTTTGGCAGTAAGGTAAGGCTGACTTTATAGTATAAGTTAGGATGTGCTTCTCCTAGCTTTATCATCTAAAAGAAATAGAAGCAACTGGGTGTAATTCATTGTCTATGTGGTAGAATTTACCTGCCCCAAATCTCAACCTGGCACTTCCTGTTTGGGAAGGTAAATTATTGACTCTATTTATTTAATAGACATAAGTCTACTAAAATGATCTACTTCTTATATGAGTCTGGGTGGATTATGTCTTTCAAGGAGCAGACCTGCTTGATCTTGGCTGTCAAATCTGGGGCTATATGGTCATTTCTATTGTTCCTTTATTATCTCTTTAAAGTCTATGAGATTTGAAGCCATATTTAAGGCAACATTAATTTGAGTCCTATTTTTATCTCTTAGTTGGCTTAGCTAAAAGGTTACTAGAGCTTTCTAAAGATACAACTTTTGACTATATTAATGTTCTCTATTGACTTACTGTTTTAAATTTGTTTTTTTTTTTGTTCTGATTTGTATTATTAATTTTCTCCTGTTTACTTTGGGTTTAATTTGGTCATTTTTATTGTTGTTACTTAGCATATAAACTTAAATGATGCATTTTAGATAAATCTTATGTTCTAGTAAACATATTAATGTTATAACTCCCCTTCTGCATTGTTTTTCTGTGCCCATAAAGTCTGGTGTATTGTATTTTTAACTTCACTGGGTTTAAAATACTTTACATTTCTCTTGAGATCTCTTCTCTGTGCTAGCAGATATACAAGGCTTAATTTTTAAGTATTTTGGGGGTTTCCAGGTTCCTATTACAGATTTATGTTTAATTCCTTGGAGACAAAGATCAAATGTGGTATGACTTTCTATTCTTCTAATTTCATTCAAATTATTTTATAGCCCAGAATATTAACTTTATTAAGATATGTTATGTGTTTGAGAAAAACCTGTATTTTTCTATTGGTGCCCAATATATCCACTTGATTAATGAAAATGTTGAATTCAGTTACATCTCAGTTGTAATATTCTGTTGGTTGGATTTTTACATTTTAGATACAAAGTATTAGGGTCTCCACAATGAGGAACTCATCTGTTTCTCCTTATGGCTCCATCATTTTTTGCATCCTGCATTTTGATACTCTGTTGATAGGCACATATATGTTAAAGACTGTTGTGTCTTATTGAATAATTATAATTAATATGTGTATTCTTTGTGAAGTTTGCCCTGACTGGTATTAATATAATGAGCTCTACCTTGGTTATTAGCATGGTATATTTAGCATGAACAGAAGCATGGAGTTATTTCTTTTGATAGTCAGAATGAAAGCCTGGCAGACTTACAAGAGGTAAAAATCACAAACATGGGGCTAGAAAGATGGCTCAGCAGGGAAGAGCAACTGCTGCCCTTCCAGGGGGATCTGGGTTCATTTCCCAGCACCCACACTAGGGCTCACAAACATCTGTAACTGCAATTCCAGGGAATGTGATGACTAAAGTCCCCTTGGATTTTGCTTTTTCCTTGTCTGTTCTTCCTGCATCATCCCTTCCCTCCTCTCCTCCTTCCTGCCCCAGCTTCCCTCCTCTCCTCCTTCCTGCCCCAGCT
>NW_022196911.1:8747514-8760382 GCF_008632895.1 Mastomys coucha | reverse complement strand
CCCTCCTCTCCTCCTTCCACTCCCCCAGCTTCCCTCCTCTCCTCCCTCCACTCCCCCAGCTTCCCTCCCCTCCTCCTTCCTGCCCTACACAACTGACTTAACCCTTTGCTATGTCCTAGGGCTTTCACTCTCAGAGCTGTCCACAAGCTAAGCTTCCAACCCTCCAGCAATTCAGGTCAGGTTTTCATTACCCAGGAGCCTCTGCCCCACTAACTGCTAGTTACTTGGGTCTGCCTAGCTCTCCAACTTGGGGAGCAGCAGTTTGCCCTGTGACTTCCTATGTGGGAAGGGCTACTGACTTTTCAGCTTGCTCAGCCTCATGCTCATTAGGTCTGAGTGATGACCTAACTTGGAAGTCCTGATGCAGATCCCTGCTCTCAGTCTCAGCCACCACCACTCTGTCTTCTGACAGGTATATACCTACTAAAGTACTCTCACCCTTTCCTTAAGGAATACAAATTACAGACACACTCGGAGGAAGGCGGAGGCATGCAAAGGTGGTCATGCTGATAAGAGGCTCAGGGTTATTTAAGGCTCCCTCTCTCAAGTCTGGCGCATTCACTCCAAAGGACTAAGTCAAAGACAAGGGAAGACCCTCAGCCCTGACTAGAGCTGGGGTCCTCTCCTACAAGGAGTTATTTTAGGAGATATGTTTATTGATCATGCAGGATACAATACAGAAGCAAATCCCAGTTTTAAAAACTTGAGGTTACAGGAAAAATAGCTAGCATAATGTTGCATGCCTACAATCCCAGAACTCAGGAGACAGAGGCAGGGGGATTGCGAGTTTGAGTCTCATCTAATAAGCACAGTGAGACCCTACCTAAAACCAAAAAAGGACAAACTAGAAACTGAAACTAACATAAATAAAATTTGGAGGAATGTGATTCAGTTCCAAACTGGAACCACCAAGGAAAGAATTGAAATGTGCATGAAAAAAAAAATCCCCTAATACTTCTCATTCAGAAATAAAGAGATTTGATGAAAATCTCTTCAGAGTTTAACACAATCTACAGAATAGAATACAAGAATTAAAGAAAAAAATAAGTGAGAAAGATGTGGAGTGGCAGATTCCATGACTGAATTAACTAAACCTAACCACTGGGCTGCTTTGAGCATCCTAACTCCACCCCTCACTGTCACCTGAGCCATGACGTCACTGCCCCAAGGTCACGGTTTCACTGGGGTGCTCTCTGACCCCCAAGGGCACCTTCCCTATCAAGGAACAAGGAGAGAAAATTTGAGATGGAAAGAATTAGTGGGACCAAACAAGTGTAAACATCGTGGGCGGTGGAATAAGAAATTGAATGTAGTTGATAGGGGCTGGAGAGAAGGCTCAGCGGTTAAGAGCACTGACTGTTCTTCCAGAGGTCCTGAGTTCAATTCCCAGCAACCACGATGGTGGCACACAACCATCGGTAATGGGATCTGGTGTGTTGGAAGACAGCAGCAGTGTACTCATATATATTAAATGAGTAAATAAATCTTTTTTAAAAAAAGAATGTAGTTGATAGTGTTTCTCTCCCCACCCCATACACAGGTAGTATGGTATAATAAACAAATCGGCTAAAAAGGTCGTTGGTGATGGGTGTCCCAGACTGGACACCAGAGGACATTGGCAAAGTACCTGAAGAATGGCCCTGAGTGCCAGGAGTTGGTGTATGGGAGCTGCTCTCTGGAGTACTGGCCAGGGCCAAGGCAGTGGCCAGCTCGCTCTGGGTGATGGGGCGGGGCCCTGCAGCTCCACTGTATCCCAGGGAGGCCGGGCGGGAGCTGGGTGTACTGCTAGAGGGTGTGGACCGAGTGCTTGGGTGAAAGTCGTCCTCGTCATCTGAGAGCCCATCAAACAGGAAGCCACCTGGCATATCTCGGTAAGAGCTTCCAGCATGCTCTGCAGGCCTCTGGGCAACCCAGCCTTCAGAGCCAGTGGCAGCCTCAGCTGCAGCAATTGCGTGACATGGGCATCCAGGATGACAAGCTGAGCCTCTGGGCCCTTCAGGCCACTGGCAGTGATATCCAAGCAGCCCTGGAGCTCATCTTTGCTGGAGGAGCCCCATGAACTTCTTGTACCTCAACACCTAGCAAATTGCAGAGGCTGTTCCTGGCAGGAGGCACTTGCGAAGTTGCCTCTAGATTCCCCACCCAACCCCACCCCAATATATCTGATGCTCCCCTTAAAAAAATAAATAAATAAACAAATCGGTTATCTTACCCATACCTACCTGTCCGCTGCATAGCCCAAGGTAAAAGCCCCAGCCAGGAAGCCAAGGTTCAGGATGGCTTGGGTGAGGTCCAACATCCAGGCATTGCCGCAGACAAGGTCAAACTGGGGGAAACAAAGAAATACACATGAAGATACCCAGGGAGGTTCATCTTCAAAATACAGATTCTCTAATATATCAACCACCTTTCCAAGAGTTTTAGTTTACATATGCCTCACACAAAATTAGAAAGTTGGATCACATGCATGTTTATAGACATTGATCTGTGCATATTTTTGTAGTCAGTTTAAATGCCTGCAGGGGATCGGATTCCTAGTATACTATGAATACTGACATCTCATAAACGATGCTGCTAGGTTAATTTATTACGTGTGAGTATGGCAGGTCAGTGCTATGATGCTCACCTGCCAATCATCAAGCAGAATGAGCTTTAGATTTTTACTTGCAGTGAGCTATCCAGAAACCAATAGTTAATTTTTAAAAGTTTTCTGGGACAATCTAACCCTAACATTAGAGGATTTTTATCATTAATTCCAGTTCTCAAAGGCAGATAATTCTATCATCATATGTGAGGTTATCTGGAACAACTGCCCACTGGAGTTAGACATGTAACAAACACATCTAGAGAAATGTACAAAGAAACTCAGAAAACAAACAGATTGTTAACAGAAAGGCCAACGTTTTGCTTTAGAAAAGAAACAAGCAGTGTCAGATATAAAATCCCACACAGGAGAATTTGCTCCAAACTGCTGGGACAGGCACATGGCCCTGGCAGGAGTGGTCCTCTTAACAAATTGCAGTGGCTTCCTTTACGTTGTATGAATTTAAATGCCCCAAATTGTCTTTAAATCCACTTATTTTCTTGATTATAAAACTGGTTCTCCTTCTTACTCCTCCATAAGAGCAGCAATCTGAAAGGATTTTTATATCCTGTATTTATATAGGATTAATTAAAAATAGATGCCTATTCACATTTTCTAAAATCTGTCTGGGCCAGATAATGCCTGCTTTTCTGTGCTTTCTGCACACCAGGGACCAGTGATAGATGTTGTGTTTCTTCGGCTCTTTTGCCAGTGTGGAGCTGCTTGGGTTTAGGGAGCTGACATGATATCAGAAGGAAGGGCTCTACTTCTGGTCTTCCTGCCCCCATTCTGGGCTGTGACAGTGGTGGCTGGTGGCTGGAGGTGCCATTCAGTGCTTACAGCCCTGACCTAGCTACACGTGGGCAAAGGGATCTGACCCCATTGATGGAGATGGGATGACCTGCTTTAAATCTGGGCCACTCCTTCTGGTGTCACCTTCTATAAATGACATGGAAGAAGGAAGCTTCCTCTCTTTGCCTGCTTACCCTCACTCTCACTGGCAAGTTCATTTCTTCCTTGGCATTAGAGGTAGCCTCTTTCACATTCCATCTAGCCTGATTTCTGTTTTTATGACTGGGACCATTTGGCTTGCAAAGGTACAAAATAAGTGTCAACAAACAACACATGTGTGTTTAAACAAGTGCACAGATATATTTCTGTATCTGTTAGATCAGAGACCCTCTAACTGCCCCTTTATTGCCCAGAAATCAGGCTATAAACCCTTCAGTTCCTGGACATTTGATAAGGAAGCCTCCTGCACTGTGGCCTTCCAGTTTCTTCCCTCTTGTTTATAACTGCCAGGGCCCCGCTCCTCCATGATAACCCAGCCTGAGAGAACCTTCCATTTATTCTCCTGTCTAGAGCCTTCTTCCATGTCAGGGGCCACACAGGCGATGTCACATGGAACCTCTTCCCTCCCTCTGAAAACCTGCAAGAGTAGGAAACTCTCTTTGTGCAAGGGATCTGAAGGTTGTCCGTGCAAGATCCCATCACAGGCTATGAGGTGGCGCTTGCTCTCTGTGGTGGCTATTCATGGCTGTCAAAATTGACGATATCTGGGATTAACTAAAATCCAAGCAGCTAGGTACACCAGTGAGGAATCCTTCATGATTGAGTGGGAAGACTTACTCTAAAGCTGGATCTTTTGAGGGAGGAAGATCCACCTTAAATCTGGGCCATGCCTTCTGGTGGCAGACTATATAAAGAACATGCAAGAAGGAAGCCCTTGCTCTTTGTCTGCCTGTCCTCACTCTCACAGGCAAATTCATTCCTTCACTGGGGTTCCAATATATACTGTAAGACCAGCTGACACATCCAGCCTCATGGACTGAATAACTACTGGATTCTTGGACTTTCTATCAAGAGATAGCTATTGTTGGAATAGTTGGACCACAGCACGTAAGCCTCTCTAATAAATCATTGTAGGAATAATGTGTATAGACTAAATATTATATATGTATATATATATATCATATAAACATGGATATATGTATATATATGGGAAATGGGATATATATGTGTGATTATATTATATATGTGTGTGTATGTGCATATATGTGTGTGTGTGTGTGTATTTCTTCTATAAATTCTGTTCCTCTAGAGAATCGTGAGGAACTGTCCAAATTCTCTCCCCCAGGGACTCATCGCGGCTGTCTCTTCTGAAGGGCAGTTCAGTTTAGCCTTCCTTTCTATGAACTGCTTTCATTCTTATATTTTTAAAAACTTACTAGTGTGTGGGCAGGGGTACGAGCATGCATTCTGGGGGGCACATACATGCCAGGTGGAGATAAGAGGACAACGTCAAGGAGTCAGTTCTCTTATTTATGGGCTCCAGGGCTCAACCTCCAGGCAGCTGGGCTTGCACAGTTTGCATCTCTGCCTGCTGAGCCATCTCGATAGCCGAACTGACTCTGTTTTATACATTGTAACATACTGGTGCCAAACCTGAAAGCGGAAGCTCTTTCTCTGTCTTCAAGAACACGCTGTCCCTAGTCTGCAAACTCTCCTAATCCTGGGAACTGAAGGCTACCTCCTCCCTTCAGTACCCCTACCATGCCTGTGATGGCTCTTCCTCCTAATCCTCTCCTCCTTGAGGACTGGTCATTCTTGGTGCTTGTGGTCAGGATACAGACTTTCCTAACGAGGCACATTTGAATGTAACCTCTTACTAACCTCATCCCACAAGGCTGATTTCTTTTGTTAAGTGTCAATAGTTTCCGGTATGGGGAGGACATGAGACACCTGTGACTGCTTGCTCACTGTGAGTAGCACACTTCGGTATCCTGAGGTGGATATTCCAAGCCTCTGGGTTCTTTCTGCATTCCCTACATACTGCTGTAATACACAGCCGGGCTATGCTTACTGTGTTTAAAGAAAGATCAGCAGATAGTGGCACCTGGGGGCTTCATAGGCTAAGCCCCCGCTCCCCCAATAAAACACCAAGTGCGTTTGATGATTCCTCAGGAGACCTAAGCCAGACACTGTCGTACATCATCTTAGATCATCAAATTTACTGAATTGTCATCAGAGACACAGACATGTACATCTGTCTCTTAAGACAACCCACTCAGAGCAGGTGAGCCATCTTCAATTTTCTTTTCCAGAGAGTGTATATATCAGAAACATTTATTTTTACCACTCATAAGTCTATGTGTGACCGTCCTGTTACTTATTAATCTTCAAAGCTGCATTATACTAACAGAGTAGCTCTCCTTGGCACGGGCAGAAAGTCAGTCTGATAAAAAAAAACTCTCAGGCAGCTCTCAAGGAAGGCTGGAACGACTACGTATGCCTCATTCTGCAGAAAGCATAGGCAACTTTAGGGAAATTAAGTATTTCTGAAAGATTTCCAACTAAGGCCATTTTCTTAGAACTTCCCTGCTGTTAAAATCCAAATAGACATTATGTTGCTTTGAGTCTAATGGTACAACGCCTGGATAAGTTATTGGTATATGTGAAAGTCGAAAATCTCCAAATTTTCTAAAAGCTAGAGCAAAGGGAGTTTTCCGGTACACAAAGGTCAAATGTAAGGTTAAAAACAACACAAATATTCACAAGGACTTGCTTGCTCCCCAAACCATGGGGGATGGGCTTCTGACATTCAGCTGGGCTTTCCACAGAGGTCTAACTTAGCTATCTTGACCAAAGGGTCAAAGAACTTCAGTCACAAGCCACAAGAGAGGCAGCCCATTGGCCAGCTGCATTTGAAGCGGGAAGGGACGAGGTCTCTGAAGTCAAGCCACACTAAGCGCCTTCACCTCAACTGAGCAGTGTTAGCCTTCAGACATAGATAGCTTCTTTGGGGGCTGATCTCTACTGTGGTGGCAAAACCTTTAAGAGAGTGTCTGCTGGTTGGATAATCAGGGAGAGGAGGAACAGCTGAGGGAGGCATTAACCACCACTCCCTCCAGAGTGGGTTGCTATAAAAGGAAATGAGGTCCTCTCTGGCTCCCTCTCTTGCCAATCGGTCCCCATGCTTGCCTTTGTGGTGCCTGTCCATCGTGAAGTGCTTAGCAGAAGCCGATCAGATGGGGGTCACCTGATCTGGGAGTTTCAGCCTCCTAGTCTGTAAGCTAAATAAACCTCTTTTCTTCATAAGCACCAAGTTTCAGGAATTCTAGTAACAACAACAAACAAGTTGTAAATGGAACCATTCCTAATCAGTTCCGGGCCTGAAGACAGGATCCGCCAAAGGCAGCTTCAGCTTCATTGTTGGGGGTAGTCATGCCCCTACAATGTCTGCCACAGACCAAAGCAGTTGCACGTCAATTTGCACAGACAAGTTCCAATCCAAATCAATATTGAGGCACCAAAACAGAGCCAGCCATGCAATAATGAAAGTATAATAATGAAGAAAACACTTTGGGTTGAAACTCTAACTCTTACGGTCATCACAAGATCTGGTGGAATGGTGCAGAGATCATCATTTAATAATAGCAAGTTAATGTTTCTTTATATAAGATATGAACCATTATGACAAGCTGCGGGTATAAAAATGAGTCACAGGCATTTCTAGTTAACTTGAAGTTGGCGACCTTGCCTAACGCATTGAGCAGCGGAGGCTGGGGAGGAACATTGTGGCTGTTCAGATCGACTTTCTGTCTTTGTGAGCAGCTTGTTACACAGTTTGAAAGCCAAGGTCAATTTATGTGAAGCAAAAATATGACAACTGAGATCTAAACGGAGTAACTAAGTGGGAGAAATTCAGAGAAATGGCTGGCGGGTGCAAGAGTCAGGCTTACTCCAAGCGGGATTTAGATTAAAAAAAAATGGTGATGAAGGCCACTTGGGGCAGGAGGAATGCAGGCTGCAAGGTGGGAATCATCAGGAAGGGTTTGTGCACACTCAGGGCTGTGGAGTCCGTTGCTGAACCAAAGTGCACGTGTGTCACTTGCAGCTGGAAGGGCCTGTGGTGATTGCTCAGAGCCCAGTGACAAAACTCAGAGGAGAGAGGCTCCCTGAGCGACAGAGTTTCATAGAACTCCCTGCTCCCCAATCCCTTCTCCAAAGCTCATCACAGACATGGTCAATTAACAAAATGAAATGGTATGTAGAGATGTCTCAAATGCATGGCTTTTGGCCTGAGCTTGTGACACTGGGAGAAATCTAAGTATTAGCCCGATTTGACAACTTGCATGCTCCCCAGCAGGCTAACCTGTGCCTTCCCATCATGGAGGATGCATTGCCCATCCTTCTGTTTTATTTCTTGGCAATGAAGACACGCAATTACTCATCTTGACATGTTTATAATTTCTCTAAATAGCAGGCTTCAAGGATGAAAGACAAAAGGCTCTCCGTTCCTGCTAGGGCTCAGGGGAGCAAGGCCCTTGGGGCAAGGTTCTGGGGTCCAATGACCTGGAGGACCTGTCTCTGTCCTCTCTTCCAGCTCTGCATCCTCTGGTGAGTTTATTAGCCTTTTGTGCCCTATCATTTGCTGAGGAGATGAGATGAATAGAGGATTTAATCCAATGTCTGAGATGTGAGACTCCTTCAATACAGGATGCTAACTACACCAGTACACAGTGAATGTGATACTGGTGATAAATAACGTAACTGATGGTTTCCCTAAGTGGCTTTTGATACTGGGTGTGCCCTGTGATGACTTGGATTAACAGAAAAATGCATGAGCCCCACTACAGACTAGCTAAACCAGAATCTAACCCAGTATGTAACAGATGTGTAAAAGCTACCAACTACTGCATGGATAGTGTCTGCCATCAAATTTCATGTCAGCTAGAATCTCAGAATCCGACCTTCTCTGGGAATCATCTGCAGAGGTAATTTAGTTATAATGAAGCAACACTAGGTCACACCGGGCTCCGATGTAGGCACAGTTATCCTTATAAACAATAATGACAGTATATATGCCTACCAGCCAAGAAAAACTAAGGACTGAGGAAACCCACAGGAGCCAGGAGAAAGATTGGAATGAAGCCTTCTGTAAAGGATGCAGATAGGGAACACGGAGCGTTCCTGTAGGGACACATGGACATGACCATCTGCAGTCATAGCATGGCCCTGCACACCTGCAGACAGAGCATGGCCCTGCACACTTGCACACACCACATGGCCCTGCACACCTGTAGACACAGCACGGCCAGGTACATCTGCAGACATAGTACAGCCCTGCACCTCTCCTATCTGCTAACAGTGGGATCCTGCACACCATTACACATCATGGCCACTATAGTCATAGATATCAGGGTCCTATAGACGCTGAGAGTGTAGACTTTTAGTGACCTAATTTATTGTAAATTATTAGGACAATCCACACTTCAGCCTGTCCTTTCTATTTTTTTTTCCTGGAAACCACCCTCTCCTTCTATTAGTGAGGACTGAGAGATTGGGAGACAATTTGGTCCAGCCTGTCCTGTAGTAGGGGCTGGTGAACAACCCAGTGTCTAGTGAAGGAAAGACACCCATACCTGACTGGCTTATGGAGACACTGGACCCCTTCCAGCATTCTGAGCAAGGAGCAGATACTTGGGTGGGTACTCAAAGGGAAGCTTGTAACATCTCTTAGCAACATGGACTGTTAAGATGGGGTCAAGATACAGTGGGCAGCAAAGTTCTGGATGAATTGCTCTGAACTATCAATAGAGTCCTTTCCATGGGATGCTTCAAAGCTTCCAGGACAAAATGCTTTGTAAAGTACCTGCCACTTCCCGGACCTCCATCTTCTGGAAGAGCAGGGTTGTTGGCTTTACATGGCTACACAGCAGGATCCTCAGGGTCTGGGATTCCCTGCAGGAAGTGCATCCACTTTCCCACCCTTCTGTTAACACTTCCCCTCACCCCATCCCACCTCCTAGACTGCAACTCCTTGAGACAAGACCTCCTTGCTCCTTCATCGGTTGTCAGGCTTTGGGGAGTTGTGAGACAAGGTTTCATTAGCCAAAGTCTCCACAAAGCATTTGTAAGTGCAAAGACCTCAGTTTGGATCTCCAGATCCCAGGCAAAAAGCTGGGCATGGCAGTGTATACTCATAATCCCAGGGTTGCAGAGATGGAGGCAGATACAGAACCATCTCTGCAGCCCTCTGCCTAGCAAGACAGTTGATGAAGGTCAGTGAGAGCTGTCTCAAGTAAAAGGTGGAAGACATGAGAGGAATGACAGCCAAGGTTGCCCTCTGGCTTACACATGCATGTGTATACATACATATGTGCATGTGTGCATGCACACACACACATTTTATTGGAATAAGAACAGGGTTTAAATATAATCACACTTAAGGAGAACCCGATGAGCAACAGGAAAGACAGGCTGAGAACAGAGCCACAAGCATCCTTTAGTACCACACCCTCTTGTTCTCATAAATTCTTCGCTTTTTATTTTCCTTTCTCAAAACTCCTCAGGGTTCACCCCTAAGGGGGAAAGGGCCGGTTTTAGAAAAAAGAAAAAAATGGGGTAAGGAGGCTGAAGAGCAAGGCCCGGAAGGTAGGAAAAAAAAAAAACACACTGCCATGAGATGCAAGAATCTCGAGGACTTGATCCACTGCTGCATTGTAAGGTCGGACTGTGTTCATGAAGGCACCTGTATGGAGACACCCAGGCCTGTGTCAGCAGACAGGATGCAGAGCACACTGGGCAGTGGGAACTTGCAGGGGCCTGGTTTAATGAGCCAAGAAACACTGCTATACAAATCTAGAAACATGACAAGGACAGTTAATGTGACAGTGACAATTGTCAACTTGGCTGGGTCAAGAATCACCTGGGAGGCATATCCCCAGACAGGTTTGCAGAGGTATCTACTGAGAAAATTAATTGAGGATGAAAAGTCCACCCTGAATGTGGGCAGTGCCGTCTCATGGGCTGGGGTCTCAAACCGAATAAAGAGAAACAATGGAGAAATCAATCCATCGGCACTCATCTTCTCCCTGCCTCCTGACTGCAGATGCTGTGGGACCAGGATGCAAACTGATCTGCTATGTCACACTCCTCCTCCCATCAGACTTCCTCTCTACCCACTACAGACTCTTCCTTCTCAAACCGTGAGCCAAAGGAAGTCTTCCTCCCATGTTGTTTGTCTGTCAGGCATTGGTCACAGCCAGAAGTAATTAATGCCAGCCTGGTAGTCTCAGTTGGATCCTCAGACCACCCCCCCCCCCACTAATAAAGGAAGAAACTAAAATCTTTTCATTAAGAAAAAACAGGTTAGCTTCTAATACCTAAGGGTTTCAGAGTCGTGAGTTTATAGGGTTCTCTCTTTCCCAGTTTCCAGACAAAAGACCCCAATGAAGAAATGATGCAAATTCTGAAGCACAGCAGGAATGGGGTCCTCTGACCATGGGCCAGGGCCTCTTGGAAGTTTTATCAGAAAGCAGAGCATGTGTGAGCAGAGCCTGGGGGTGGGGGGACACTGCCCTGCTGCTACCCAACCTGTATGACATGAGGACTCCCTCTGGAAACTGAACACAGGGATTCCTCCATTCCTTGTCCCGGCTCCCTTCACTGTCAACCCCTGGGCTAATTTCCTGTTGGTCTATGAGCTAATTTCCTGTTGGTCTATCAGCTCATTTTCTGTTGGTCTATCAACTAATTTCCTGTTGGACTATCAGCTAATTTCCTGTTGTCTATAAGCTAACTTCCTGTTGTCCCAGCTAACTTCCTGTTGGTCTGTTAACTAATTTCCTGTTCGTCTATCAGCTAACTTCCTATTGGTCTGTCAGCTAATTTCCTGTTGGTCTACCAGATTATGGTTCTGTTCTAGTTTCTCTAGCTCAAACCTTCTGCTTTCTGATCCTGTATTGTCCATGTGCTAGGGGTGCATATTCTGTGTCAATCTGAATAAAGACTTCCTTTTTTTCTAAGACAAATCAATTTGGATGGAAGTACATACTTTGGTTTTTGTAAAATAATACCTATAGGATAATATTACTCTGTTCCATACTTTAAAATCACACGAAAAAAATACTTTTAGACTACAGAATCATTTAAAAATGAGTGTTCTGTGTTTTAAAGAAACATGGAATAACTCCTGACATTATGAATACATACTTTGAGAATTTTAACTTTTCTTGATTTCACAGGGTTGATTGGAAGCAATTGAATGAAATGTTATGGTTATCAGGGTGATACTGGAACTGTGGACATAAGAGTATTCTAGAACTCTCTTTGTTTCCAAGGCCAACTCATGCTAGGTAGGGTTTGGCTTCATCGTCCCAGACTTGTGGACAAATTACGACTATTTTTTTCTAATAAGAGACCTATTATTCTTCATAGTTATAAAGTATATCTAAGGAAAATAAGTGAATAAATTTACATTAAAGCATTTTTTTTTAAAGTTCAACCACATTGGTATCCCAAAAGGTTTATGTATAAACTTTCAAGATAGTGTAAGATAACTCAAGCCTTAGGGTTTGACACAATATATTCTAACTCCTCTTTAACACAGTATTCACTTAAAATCATACACAATACTCACTCATGTTTTTAACAATAGTCTCAGTCCCAGAGGCCAAGATAACCTTGAATACCAGAGAAGAGCTGGCTGCCATGGTACCTAGTTCTACTGTATTCCCACAGTATGCAAAGCTCAGAACCAAGACACCTAGGTCTCCTGATACGCTAAAAATCTATTACATCAATGTTGAGAAAGGGGAACTGTAGGAGATATAGTCATTAGAGGCCAAATAATCCATCTGAAGGAATAGCTCCTAGAGTCTCCCCTCCACGTTTTCCCACCTCCCTTCTCCCCCAGACCCTCCCCTCTTCTGCCTCCCCTCAGAAAAGAACAGGCCTCCTGGGGATGTCAACCATAGCAAGCTACAATAGGACCAGGCACACACCATCACAACAAGGCTGGACAAGGTAACTCAATAGGAGGAAAAAGGGTCCCACAAGTAGGCAAAAGAGTCCAGGGCAGGCCCTGCTCCTGCTGTTAGGGTTCCCACAAAATTCCCAAGCTACTCAGCTATAGCACATATGCAGAGGACCTCGGTCAGACCACACAGGCTCCTTGATCTCTGCAAGTCCCCATGAGTCCCATTTAGTTGATTCTGTGGGTCTTGTTCTTGTAGTATGTCCCTTGCTTCCCTGTAAGACTTTTTTTTTTTTAATCACAGAGTTTACAACATTACCATTCTGCACCATCAGATGAAGTCTTTTACCCACGAGCTATCCCAGCCCCAAATCATTTTAACTTTAAAATAGCTTTCAAATCTGATAGGAGAAATCTTTTGTTGAAAAGATCAATATTTTCCTTATCACTATTTATTCCTAACTATTAAGTTTTCTAGATAAATATTATGTTAGCTTTGTTCAGTTAAAAAAAAAAAAAAAAAA
>NW_022196911.1:8741539-8747503 GCF_008632895.1 Mastomys coucha | reverse complement strand
TAAAAAAAAAAAAAAACAAAAAAACAAAAACCTAGCATTAGCAGCTTTAAAGATGGCTCCGTGTACTGCAGAGGACCTGGGCAGCTCACAGCATCCTTTAACCTGAGCTCCAGGGGAGCCTCTGGTCTCTGCAGGAACCCATGCTTAGTGCACATATCCACACAGAGACACAATTACAAGTAAAATATTTGTTCAAAACCTTGCACTAAACAAGAGGATAAGTGATAAACTATGATTAAGTGGAAAAAGCACAACCATTTATAGGAAAACTATTTTCAGAGTACTTTAATATTCTCAATATTTCTACTCATGAATGACTTACTTCTCAATTTAGGCCACTCAGTCCTGTCACTGAGTGAGCATGTGCACATAGGAGGATTTTGTATATGTGTGCGTATCAGTGTTATCATGTGTGTGTCCTATGTAATTTTGTTATGCCTTTGCTAGTTGCTAGTTTTTTATTTTGTTTATTTTGTGCGTGTGTGTGTGCACGTGTCTGGGCGTGCACACGCCGTAGCATGTGTGTGGAAATCAGAGCACAGCTTGCAGGAGTTGTTTCTCTCTTCCCACCATGTGGGCCCTGGGAATTGAACTCAGTGTGTCAGGCTTTGGCAAACGCCTTTAACCACTTGGAAAGACCCTAACAATTCAAAGAAACACAAAGAAAGGAACCAAGCTAGCCATCCTGAAGACAGACATTTAGCACCCAACTTTCACTCTATGACTTGAATCCAGCACTCTGAAAACATTGCTTGAGATACTTTACTGTAAATCTCCTTAAACACACATAGTATACTGCTGGACACTTCCTGAGTTCTGATATACCCTGGAACATGTCAGAACTTCAGAGCCGTGTATAATGGTGCACACCTGTAATCCCAACACTCAGGAGACAGACACAAAAGGGATCACCTATAAATTCTAGGTCAGCTTGGATTCAATAGAAAGTTCCAGGTCAGCCAGGGCTACATGACATAACCACATCTCAAAACAACAACAATAAAACAAACAATGAACAGAAAGAACCAAGCAGACTGGGAAGATGGCTTGATCAGTAGAGAGAGAGCTTGCCTTGCAAGTGTGAGGACTGAGTTGAATCCCCAGGGCCCACATAAAGATCTGTGTATTGCTGTAACAACACACTTACGATCCCAGGGCTCCAGAAACAGGCAGATCCATGGGGCTTCCTGCTTAACTTGATTGGTGAACCCCAAGCCATTGAGTGACTCTGTCTCAAAAGCTAAGTGACCTCTGGCCTACACACACACATACACACACACACACACACACACACACACACACACACACACACTCTCACTCACTCACACACACATAAACACTCACACATACACACACACTCACACATACATTCACACATCCATCTACTCACACACTTACATACACACACTCACACATACATTCACATACCCATACACACACATACACTTACATACACTGACACACACAAACTCACACACTCACACATACATTCACATACCGACATACACACTCACACACACATACACATACTCGCACAAACACATACACACACATACACACACATACACACTCACACACACATATACACCCCCAAAACTACAAGCTGCAGCCATGAGGTTGCGGCTGCAGATGGGGTGTCAAGAGAGAATGAATCAGGCAGAAGAAAAGTATTAAAAGGCAAACACATTTTAAAGTGTTGTCTAATTTAAGCATGTGCTTAGTGGCTGCCTCAGCCTAGCTTTGTTATGGTTTACTAGCAAGTTGTTGCAACAAAGTGATCCATTCTCTCTTAAAGCTCTGATCTTTTCTCTCTGTCCCATCTCCTACCTCTAGATGAGGATATAAGAAATACAGCTTGCTGTGAGCCCAAAGGATGCACTTAGAAGTCTGTCATCATGAAGAAACAAGCCACAGCACTGAGAAAGAACCCTAGACTGGAGCATGAGACCCAGCACAACTACTAGATTTCAGTTTCTGTCTTCCAAAACTATCAGCAGCTTTTTCTCTACTTGGAAAGTGTGGTCACCAATGATTTGCATAATTCTGTCAGAAGCCAGAAATAAGCACCACATTTTCGAACAAGAACACCACCATTAGTACACAAGGAGCTAAGCTGACAACCAGTATCCTAGAAAAATCTGACTTTTCCAGAATATGAAAAGTAGCCTTCAGAGTCAAAATCTTTGATCTTTTCCTGTTTTTTTCCCCCTTCCCTTCTTCTCCTTCTTGCTCTGCCCACCCCCCTCACTCTGGGCCCCGCCCGCTCCATCTTTTCCTGGTTTAACAGGTGGTTTTTTGGTTTGTTTGTTTTTTTTAACTTCATAGAACAAATGAATTTGACACACATGTTAAAAAGCAGTATTTCTATTCCACCACCTCAGTTTTTACTTTGTCACGTGTTCTAGAATCTTCTTGCATCAAATTAAAGAACACTGATAAACCATGTGATCGAGTGCCTTCTGCTAATGTGAACATGAGGGAGTGTCGTCAGACACAAACGTAATGGTCCCCATGTGACCAAGATGATTACTATTAGAGACGAATCACACAGTGAAAGACTTGGAGAGGAAACGAAAGCCTCTTCTCTGTAATTAGAGGCACCCAACAAATGGCCACAGGAATAAAATCTGTAATTCAAACAGAAAACCTTTGGGCCGCGCTTCAGTGTTTTTAGCACACCGTGCAGATGCCTCCTCCTCCTCCTCCTCCTTCTTCCTCCTCCTCCCCCCCTTCTTCCTTCTCCTCTTCTTCCTCCTCCTCCACTTGACTTTGTTTATTGTTCTCACGGTGGCTTGCTGGTTTGAGGCCGAGAGGGAAAGTCAGATTGACAACAGAGTTGTTTTCATAACATTTCCAGTGGCTTGCAATAAGGAAAACGTTTCATCTCAGCACAGCACTGGGCAGGCTTGAAGACTGACAGCTTCAAGGACAACCCAGGCTAGCCAGAGACAAGTAGAGTCATTGAGTGTGATATACGCAGAGGCCACAGCTTTGCAAGCTCTGTCTTGTTTAAATTCAAGCAGCCAAATCACAGACTCTGAGTAGTCCCTAATGGGGAGAGACATTGTCTATAGGGTCCCCACATCACTCAGCAGAGTCTCCCCCCTTCCATAGGATACCCCACCATGTCCTTGTTCAGGTGTGAGCACGTTAAGGGATACTTCGGTCTTTTCCAACACACATGTGGATTCTGCCAAGCCTTAGGCAAAGTTTACGTAGTATGCAGATTTCCCACGACTTGCCACAGAACAACAGTCACACAGGGTTCTAGATGGAAAATATTTGTCTCTTAAAGCATTTCACACATGAATTGTTATCACTGTGATGCTCTGGAGTTATGGAAACAAACAGGAAGGAAAGTCCTGCTTAGCCTTCTCAGAGCCCCAGGGTCAATCTTAGAAATGCAACATAAATGAGCGCTTAAACACCGTGTACTGCACGCAGACATCATGCTGGCCCTGTGCTTTCAGAGCTTGAGTTCCTAACTCACACTAACAAAGACAGCAGGACTCAGCAATTTGAAGTCTACATTGTGCACATTAAGTGTTTAGATGCCCTGTGCAATGTGGCATGCATCCAACCTAAAATTCAGCTATCACCAAACTCCTGCCCTATTGGACAGAAGGAGGGTTCATTCATTATTCATCCATCCATGCATGCATGTGTGCATCCATCCTTTGAAAGGGATCATGAATTACTCCAGGAAGGAAGACATACTACTGTACATGCAAAAAGAGTCTAGAGTGGGCTCTGCTTCTGGCTAAGAATTAGGGCTGTGGTTTGTGTAAAGTAACACAAAGGCAAGTGTGTTTAAAGGCTGTGAGAGAATCATGAACTGTCTTTCAAGCACAGAGGAGAGAAAGCGGAGCCCTGCTGGGAGGCACAGGTCAGGATAGCATTTAAGATCCAGGGACACAGCTTTCATGAGCTATCCCCCACCCTGGGCTGGGATCCATAATGTGACTACATTTTGGGTCACCCACACTTCTGTAAATAAATCTGATGAACTCATTGGTTCTCCAAGAAAGAATTGGGTAGAACTGTTCCTTTTTCTTTTTTTTTTCTCTATTTTAGGTGGCCTCTTTGAGAAGATAGACCTTTTTCCATGTCTCCCCAGGAAATCATGCAACACCACAATAATATATTTGCCTACATAGTGGCAAAATTTGATACATTTCACATGACTTATAAATGAGATAAAGTTGTATAATCATCTAGAAAATATTAGCATCATACCAGTGTTATTTATGAGTTTTAGAAATGCTAATAGATTTTGGCCGGGTGTAGAAGGTTACAACAAGCACAGGCATTTCGGGGTAATTTTCTGACACATTACTGAAGATCCACTCTCAGGTACATTATGTCAGACTCTGAGTTTGGTCAAACACAGATGGGGGTTACTGGAAAGATAGCAAACAACAGAAAAGTGAAATCAACCATACAGAAACTCCAGAGAACACCTACATTCCTAGTCAGTGCTCAGGAATCTTAGCAGTGCTGTAGATAATTAAATGCATAATAGTTAACAAAAAATCCTTCAACATCTTACTAAACAGAGCCTTCTTTGAAGGCAATCTCTAGGTTCTGGGTGGTTCCCAAAAGCCTTCCTGGGCACCAGCCAGCTGAAGCCTGGCCAGTGGTACCTGTCTGTGTAGATGTGTTTGTTAGACTGTCTGGGAAGAGAGGCATATTGAGAAACACAGGATGAGTGAAGGTGAAACAGTTTGGTGGACACACAGCCTGGGTGAGCCACAGTATTCCCTGAGCTTAGCTCCTTTTCTTTTCTCTTGGAGGACCAAGAATAAGGAGGGACAAGAAGGAACACTAGAAGAAACTGGGACCAGCAGGACCTGGGCACCAAGGAACTTGTCTCAACCAGTGGCATGGATTCTTTCCTGTCTGGGCCAATGCCCTGAGCAGACCTTGGGCTCAAACTCCAAAGCCAGTCCTACAACACTCAGAGGAAGATCCACTCCCAGGCATTCTAACACTCACAGGATCATAGGATCAGACATGAGGAGGAAACAGCATCTGTCCCAATACCAGAAGTAACTGGGACTAGTGAGACCTGGGTACCCGGGAACCCCACCAGACCAGTGGCACAGGTAACTTCCTGTCTGAGCCAGTGCCTTAAGCAGACCTTGGATGCTAAAACTCTGCAGCCAGTCCCACAACACCCAGGAGAAGCTCCACTCCCAGATGCTCTAACACACCTAGGACCACAGGATCTCAGGATCCAAAAAGCTTTGTCACACCAGGATCTCAAGGTCCTTAGAGGCAGCTTGACCCTCAGGAGCTCTGACACACCCAGGATCTCAGGATCTCAGGATTTCAGGATCAGAATCACAGGATCACAGAAACAGCTGAACTCTAAGGAGCTCTGACATAACCAGGATTACAGAAAGGATAGGCTCCAGTCAGATATAGCCAGGACAGGTAGCACTAGAGATAATCAGATGGCAGGAGGCAAGCATAAGAACATAAGCAACAGAAACCAATCTTACTTGGCATCATCAGAACCCAATTCTCCCACCATAGCAAATCTTGGATACACCATCACACCAGAAAAGCAAGACTCAGATAGAAAATCACTTCTCATGATGATGATACAGGACTTTAAGAAGGACATAAATAACTCCCTTAAAGAAATACAGGAGAACACAGGTAAACAGCTAGAAGCCCTTAAAGAGGAAACACAAAAATTCCTTAAAGAATTTCAGGAAAACACAATCAAACAGATGAAGGAAATATACAAAACCATTCAAGACCTAAAAATGGAAATAGAAACAATAAAGAAATCACAAAGGGAGACAACTCTGGAGCTAGAAAACCTAGGAAAGAGATCAGGAGTCATAGATGGAAGCATTGCCAACAGAATACAAGAGATAGAAGAGAGACAACACAGAGAAAGCCACACTCCCAGGTGATCTAACAAGCCCAGGATCCCAGGATCCCAGAATCACA